>NW_021703767.1:121582730-121594844 GCF_005190385.1 Monodon monoceros
GAGAGAGAGAGAGAGAGAGAGAGAGAGAGAGAGAAGTGTTCTGCTTAGTATTCCCCTCAATTTATAAACAGACTAGAAGGGCAGAAGGAGCAGAAAAAAGGGGTGGGTGGCCAGCATCACCCAAGACTGGTGTTCATGAATGTCCCCGTCCCTCCCACAGTAGATATACCTACGTCTCGCTTGCTGCTTTGAAGAAACAAAAAGAGCCGTTCCAAGCAGGCTCTAAAGTGACTCCCCAGGTCACCCAGCTGAAAAGTGGCAGAGCAATCAACATCCACAAACTCTGAGAAGATTTCTGTGAACTCCCTGAAAATTGGTTTTTTCAAAGATAACTGGATTTTGACAAATTCCCTACAGAATAAGGTAAGGGCTTCTGTCCAAGTGCGTTCATCATCTCATCTGGTTCCTGACCCTGAGGCCGCTGGCACACACAGACCTGCTTGTGAAAGTCTGCATAAAGAATTCATTGCAGTCGGGCTTCCCTGGTGGCGCAGTGGTTGAGAGTCCGCCTGCCGATGCAGGGGACACGGGTTCGTGCCCTGGTCCGCGGGGGATCCCACATGCCGCGGAGCGGCTGGGCCCGTGAGCCATGGCCGCTGAGCCTGCGCGTCCGGAGCCTGTGCTCCGCAACGGAAGAGGCTGCAACAGGGAGAGTCCCGCGTGCCAAAAAAAAAAAAGAAAGTGGTCAGAGTGGGCCTGTCTTAGTTGGGGTTCCCCTGAGATGAGGCTTTGGGTGCCGGTAGTTTTGGGGAGAGGCAATCTCAGGAAATGAAAATGAGGGAGAGGGGAGAGTGAAACAGGAAAGGGAGGAAGACTAGAGAGGGTGTGTTAATGAGTGGACATAGCCGGAGGCTCGTGCTCGGACCCTCTGAGCGGCTGTGTAGAATGCACCTCAGGGCTGTCCCACTGGAGGCTGGGGAGCCAGGGACACTTATCCACTGAGCCCTGTGCTCCCAATGGTTGAGGGGTGCCCTCAAGGTTGTACCTGTGTCCAGCTGAGTGGCCACCTGCAGCTCTGGGGAGAGCAGAGGGCATGGATGCTGCCCTTCAGGAAGCACCAGGCCTGGGACTGCCCGCCACTGTGGGGTGGAGGGGATGGGGGGTGGGCTCCCCAGGAATCAAATAGGAAATGGGGATGGTTAGAAAGCGTTAAACTTTCCACAGTTCTATCCTTCTGTAAGTGTTGATTTGGAAAGGACATTAAGCACAAAGAAGCAGGAAATTCACCTCTTCTCCTCCCACCTAGATACCGTGCGTGGAGCACAGCCTTGCAGCGTTATTTTTTATAGTGTGTGTCAATGCGGTCCCTGTACTTTGTGTCGTCTTTGTGTGTCCCCATGTAGCACGGGTGACGCCTCCCCTTGGAGCTGGTGCTAACAGCTCAGCTGTCCAGGGGAGGGGGATGGGCGGCCGCTGGCCCACTTCCAAGCCAGGCTTGGGAAGGAGTTTGAGGTCCAGATGGAACTCAGAGGGGAGGGTGGCCCCCCCACCCCATGGCACAGAGCGGATTTATCGCTGACACCGCCGCCTCTGTCCCAGCTATTAAACACGGTGCTGCCCAAGGGGCCAGCAGGGCCTTAAATCTCCGCCCTGGGGTCACTTCCATTTTCCTGCTCACTGAGCACGACCAAACTTTTGCTTCCTAAAGAAAAGTCTATCCTTTAAGGTTGTAAACACAGAAGTGTCCCAGCACCCGGATCCCCGCCACAGACAAGGCAGGGACTCCTCAAGGAGGTGGCTGGAGACACTCACTACCCCTCTCCTCCCGCCGCCAGCCTTGGCAGGTGGGCTTGGCATTCGGCTCTGGGCCCAGGTCCAGCTCTGCTGCCCCCGGCCAGCCCAGGCAAGCCCCTTCGCCTCTGGAGCCTCTGCTTCCTTGCCTGGAAAATGGGTACGTCACACCTGCTCCCCAGGACAATCTGAGGATCAAACAAGGACATGGGTGTGAAGCAGCTGCGACGGTGCCTGACATTGTTGGGACACCAAAACTGGGGGCCTCAAGAGCACACCCTGGACTTTTCGCCTCCTGCTGGGTCCCTCCCCTGGGCCCACCTCCCTACGTGGCCTACCTCCCTCCACCATCTGCTCGCGTCCTGTCTGCCCCCCCCGTCCACAATCCCACCCCCCCCCAACTCTGCTAACATGGAATCCTCTGGACACCTGGCTTTCACATGCTCTTCCAGCCCCTCCCTCGCCTCCCACTGTCTACCTGCGGATCTCAACTCCGAGGGAGTGAGCTGCACACCTGCTGCCCCACCACTGTCCACATTGCCTGCCACGGGAGTCCCACGAGGACAGCCCTTCTTCGAGACAGGCCCAGAGAGCTCGTGCTCCGAGCAAGGGTCAGGCGAATTGCAGGCAAATTGGACTACAAGGGCTCAGAAGCCCTGGTCCTCTGTGTCACATGGCACCTCTGGGGCAGCTGTCCCTGAAGCTCTGGGCAACCTCCACGCCCAGCCCTTTCCCCCTTAAACCCAAGGCTTGCTCCTGTTCAGGACCAACGTTCCCACGTAAGACAGCACGGGCTGTGGGTCAGCTGACCCGGGAGGTCAAAGCTCAGCTTCATTTTTCACCAGCTGTGTGACCCTGGGCAAGTCCCTAGGCCTCACTTTCCCCAGGAGGAATGTCACTAGCAGCCTAGCTGTCTAGTGTTCTTAGGAGGAAAAGATGCTGATAACAGAGCCTGGGACACGGTCTCATTATTAGAATTGTCACCATAGTGCTGACTTGTTGGGTGTGTCCTAGTGTCACTTTACAGCTCTTCTGTCACTAATCCTCACTCTGCAAGGCAGGTCCTGTTAGCCTTGTTTTACAGATGAGGAAACTAAGACCCAAAGGAGGAATTTACCCAGAATCCTAGCCCACACCTGCCTGGTCCCAAAGACTGTGCTCTTCAGAGCCGTTACCTCTTACATGCACATACCCTGTGCCAGATGTGTAAGCCCTTTATGTGTACATTATGACACGTATGGGCCTTACAACAGCCCTTCAAGGTAGGTACTATTATTATCATCATCACCGTTTCACAGATAAGGAGACAAAGGAACCGAGAGGTTAAGTTATCATACACAAGGTTACACAAGGTTAAGTAACATATACCAGCAGCAAGGCCAGAATTGGAACCCAGGCAGTTTGAGGCCAGAGCCTGTGCTCCTAACTGCTACCCTCTGTGTCTCTTCCCTGCTTTGCCTTCCTTTGTTACATGTGATCCTTCCAGCAACCCCTGAAGACAGGGAGTATTAACCCCATTTCACAGCTAAGGAAACTGAGGCTCTGACACACAGCAGGTGTGAAATTAAACCAGGAGACAATGCATTTCCAGCTGTGAAATAAAATGGCTCAGAACTTTCCTCAAATTCTTTCTCTATTATGACCTTCTGGAAAAGCTCTCACTGGGGGATGAGGCTGCAGTTACCTTAGTGACACTGTATTCCTTTCTTGTCCTCCAGGTCCATGCTCTAATGGCACGGCCCATTCTGCAGACTCTGGGCTTGCTGAAGCGCAATGGATGCCTTAAGGACGCTGTAGATCAGACACAAAATCAGACTGCAAAGCACCAAGAAACCCTTCACCCAGAATTCTGCTCAGCTCTGGGGCTTTGGAGAGTGGCTGGCCGTGTGCCTGGCTGTTTGCAGGAATTGCACCAAACACCTTGGGAATCCCTGGGGAGAGGACCTCCTGGCAGCAGACCAGCAAGACAAACACTGGGATGCATCTTGTCGGCTCCACGCCCACAAGGAAGGGAGACATCATTAATCGAGCAGTGTTCTTTCCCACAGAGGCAAGGTAGGGCCTCTGGATCCTTTGCAGAACAATGTTCTAGTCAGCACTTATTGATCAGAACTACATTTCTCAGCTTCCTTGCAGCTAAGAGTGGTATGTGATGTTTTAACCACTGAGCTATATATAAGCAGAAGCAGAGCAGGGTATTTCTGAGACATCCTTTTTTTTTTTTTTTTTTTTTTTTTTCGGTTCGCGGGGCTCTCACTATTGTGGCCTCTCCCCTTGCGGAGCACAGGCTCCGGACGCGCAGGCCCAGCGGCCGTGGCTCACGGGCCCAGCCGCTCCGCGGCACGTGGGATCCTCCCGGACCGGGGCACGAACCCGCGTCCCCTGCATCGGCAGGCGGACTCTCAACCACTGCGCCACCAGGTAAACCCCTGAGACATCCTTTTAAAGAGAGACAGTGTGCCCTCCAGCTCTTTTTCCATCCTACTTCCTGGAATGTAGGTGCCAAGGCTGGAGGTCTGGCAGCCATTTGAGACCATGAGGTACCTTAGAGAACAAAAATCACAAGCCGGGAAGGTAGAGCAGCAGGCAGGTGGAGCCTGAGGCACTGATCACCTCCTGGAGCCCTACAATATCCTTGGATTGCCTGTTTCCAGACTTCTCTTAAGTGAGAGAGAAATGAACCTCTACTCGATTTTAAGCCTATTATTAGGGATTTGGGGTTGCACACAATCAAACCTAATTCATACTGATATACCTCTAACCCTCAGTCATCCTCCAGGTGTACTTCTGGCATGCTCTCCAATTTGCAGGCCCCTGAATCTATCAAGCTGCTTTGCACCCCGAGCCAGTACCTGCTGCACGCCATTCTTCTGTCTGAAACACACTCCCCCCCTCCTCTAGTTGGCAAACTCCAACTCATCCTTCAAGACAGCTCAAGTGCTCCTCCTAGAGAAGCTGTCCTGGATTCCCAGGTCATAGTGCATCCACCTTCTGAGTTCTTATGATGCTCTGGGTCCCCTGCTCACCCTGTCCTGTAATTATCTATAGCTGTCTCGGGGGGCTCCTGGTAGCAAGGCAATGTCCAAGCGTCCCCATGGGCCCAGGCAAGGAAGCACAGTGAAAGGCTGTAGACAGAATGAACAGTGTCTGAATGAGTGCCTGGAGGGTCAGACAGGCTCTGCTACAGAAGCTCCAGCAGTGGCTCTAGCCAGGGAAGACTTCCTGGAGGAGGAGGCAGACAGTGGCACAGAGCATACCAGCTCAGGCTACTGGGCCAGGCTACTGCCTGTGGCACAGAAAGCAGACACCACAAACCCTCCAGAGATCTTTACATGTGGCTTAATGGAATGTCTCCAAGACAGTCTCTTAAGCGTCTCTGTGAGGTCATGGCCCCCAGCTGCTGCCAGGCCTGGATCACCGATTGGTAGTGATTGACAGGGCAGCTGCCTAAAGAATCTCCAAGGCCCCAGGTCAGGCGGGGGAGGGGTCAGGCATTGTTGGAAGCTGAGCCTACTCTGTGCTGGTGTCGTACAGCCATCTGGTTTGGGTCAGAGGTCTCCAGGGACAGGTTTGATTTATAGGCCGGTGCAGCCGCCCGGGGGGCATGGAGGGAGGGCACGGGGAGGCCAGGACGGGGCGGGGGGTGGGGAGGAGGAGGGAAGGGCCAGGCAGGGTCCCCCTCAGAGGCTGAGCGAGCACCGTGCTTCTGCTCTCAGCCTCGAGCACCTCAGGTTGCTTTTAATAGAGAAACATCGCAAAAGAAAGTATTGGAAGAGCCAAGAAGTCTTTACTGTGTGCCCACTGTCTACTCAGGGCTGTATCTCAGGCTGTTCCTATCTGGGAGAGGAAGGGAATCCACGTGAGCGCCATCCAGGGCAGCCCCCCTCCAGCGCTGAGCTGGGCTTGCCAAGCTGACAGGCTCCCTGACCCCTCTGTGCCCCCCTCCAGCACGGCCATCGTTAGCCGCCCTTTGCAGGTGATGACACCAAAGGGAAAGCACAGAGAGGCCGCAGCCCGGAACGGCAGAGCTAGGATTCAAACCCGGGCTTTCTGCCTGACCCCCAGAGGATTCCGGAGCTCAGACGAGGAGAGGTAAGCGGCGGGCCGGAGTCTAAGGAAGACGCGCCACGGAGAGAGGCGTCGGAGCGCTGGTCACTAAGAATGCGGTCGTGCCTTCAACTTTTCTGAGTTGTAAAGCCCTGCACCCCCTCTATCCACCCAAGTGCGCTCCAGCAGCACAGAGCAGAGCTGTCAGTATGGACTGAGGTCACTGGGGAGCCCTTTACAAACGAAGCTGGCATCTCTCTGAGCCTTGAGAAAGGATAGCTCTGGGCAGATGGAGACGGAGAAGATGGCATCCAGGCAGGAGGCACAGCACAGGCAAAAGCGGAGGTGAAATCTGCCCGGTGAGATGTGAATGCTGGCCTGAGCACTGGGGGCCCGCTCTTGGAACAGAAGTGCTAAGAAGCCGGCTCTGGTGAGGGAAGCCACATACGAGGTCCATCTCCTTGGGTCTGCCCTGAGAAAGGGGTGCAACTAAGAGCCCTCACTTCCCAGGGCAGAGTCAGCTGTGCTCTCAGAAGGTCGAGAACATGGAGCCCATGCGGGGCTGATGCCTTTCCCATGTCCTCTGCTGGACACGTTCTGGGATCAAGAGGCACCACCAGGGTCCTACCGGGGCTGGTGAGGGTGGGTAGCATGGGGACAGCAGTGACTGTCTCCTCAGAAACCACGGAGCACAGTTCCCCTGGGCCCCTCCACGTACCTGGCACCCCACCACTCCAGTTCCTTGGATATGTGAGGTGCCCCCACTGTCTAGTGAGGGCACCTGGGGCTCAGGGGGGTTCTGCGGCTGGCCCAGGTCACACAGCTCTGCAAAACCTGGCCCTAAGCCCACACCTAGAGAAGTTCAGATCATCACGCTGAGGCTAAACAACGAGAGCAGGGGGCATTTCAGGTGTGGAAACCTCACTGTGATCCGACGGAAGATACCGGAGGCAAGAAGGAGACTTTCAGGACATTTGAACCTGAAATGGGAATCAGACAGACTAGGGTCCACATTCCAGTTCTGACCCTGTAACCACTTGGCCTCTCACAGCCTCAGTTTCCCTATCCATGAAATGGGGATGTTAACGTGACTCACCAAAAAGGATTGAATGGAATTGCATATATATAAAGCATTTAGTGTGGGGCAGGGAAGTGCTTAGCAAACGGTTACTTTGACTTATCTTCACAGCCACTTCTGCGGGGAAGCCCACCAGCCAGCCATATGGCGGGACAGGTGGCTCTGGTGGGCTTCAACTCCCCTTTCCATGTTCTGTGTGTCTTGGTAGGGACTTCATGAAAAGCCTGAGCCAGTCCTGAGCCATGAACCCATCCAGGGCTGGGGTGCAGCAGGCAATCCATCATCCACAGTCACCCAGTCGAGTCACCTCCCGGCGAGGAATGCAGATGAAAGCCCATTTCATCATGAAACTAGACACCAGGCTACTTCCTGCCAAGTACACCCCTTGCGAGATGCCAGCAAAGCCCCGCTCTGGCCTTTGACCTCTGCCCTTGGTTTGTTTATACACGGCGGGGCTGGGGTCAGAAAATGACAACCAGACCCAGGCAGACACACACATGTGTCAGGGACAAGGAAAGTGTTGGACAACTCCCGGGGCATGAGCACACGCCGGCGAAGGGCCACCAGGTCAGGAGGAAGGAGGAAAGAGCCAGGGGCCCCGCATGGTGGCCACCAGTGGCATTCTGTGCAGCTGCAGTGGGACAGAATGGACGGAAGCCGCCTGCGTGCTCAGGGCTGCAGGGACGCGGGGAGAGCACACCCACCCCTTCTCCAAGGAGCCTACTGCCCAGATGGACAGACAGGACAGACACCCCAGAACCTTAAAATCACCACTGAGGGCAGCTACGATTACAAGTCAAAACGGACACTCAACCGGGCCTCGTGAAGCAGCCTCTACCGCGATCCGGGCCACCATTTACGAAGGGCTCTCAAGGGTCTGGTTCTATTTCATCTCCGTAACAAGCCTCTTTCTCATTCCTCCCCTTTCACCCACAAGGAGGTGGAGGCTCCGCGGGCTCAGGGATGCTCCCAGGGACACAGACTAGCGAGGGGTTTCCGCTGCTCCCCCAACCTGCGCTGGGTGTACCGGGACTCTTGCTTCTCTGGTGCAGCTGCCCCTCCTCCCCACCAGGGCTCCTGACCCCTGCTGTCCCCCAGGCCCTCCTCCTCGCATTCCTGGCATACCTCCTGTCCTTGCCCCCTCCTGGCTCTCCCCACCCAGTTCTCCAAGTATTCCTGGTAGTGTTGCTGCCCAACTCTCCCTGGGCAGGCATCTGTGCTGAACCTTCTTCCTGACCCACCATCCTGGAGCTGGGCCCTAGAATAACTCATGGGAGAGCTGAACCTCCTTGCAGCCCCAAATGGAAAGAGCCCCATGACGGAAACAGTGGCCAACGCCCTTTCCATGAGGCTCCCCAGTCCTCCCAGTGGCTCTAAAGCAGCACTGTCCACTAGAGTTTGGGGCGATGATGGAAATGTTCTACATCTGCCCTGTCCGATATGGTAGCCACCAGCCACATGTGGCTATGGAGTACTCGAATGTGGCTACTGCAACTGAAAAACTGGACTTTTTTTTTTTTTTTTGCGGTACGCAGGCCTCTCACTGCCGTGGCCTCTCCCGTCGCGGAGCACAGGCTCCGGACGCGCAGGCTCAGCGGCCATGGCTCACGGGCCCAGCCGCTCCGCGGCATGTGGGATCTTCCCGGACCGGGGCACGAACCCGTGTCCCCTGCATCGGCAGGCGGACTCTCAACCACTGCGCCACCAGGGAAGCCCGAAAAGCTGGATTTTTAATTTTATTTTCATTAAACTTAAATGTAAATAGCCACACGTGGCTAGTGGCTACTGTATTGCACAGCACAGATGTATAAAGTCTGTCATCCAAAAGATCAGACGAGCAGACAGCCTCTGGATGTTAGATACCAATGAATAATGGACTCTTCCAGGCTATCTTGTCTAATCCCTTCTTTCCTGTGATGGAGAAACAGAGGCACAGAGAGGGGAGTTGATTCACCCAAGGTCACACAGCCATTGCCAAGCTGGAGGGGCCCAGCCAGGTTTCCTGGCTCCTAGTGCAGTGCTCCTTCCAGGACCTATCCCCCCCACCTTTTCCAAGCACCTCCTGACAATTAGTACCTGTAAACCTGGGACATCTCTGCTTAGCCACCAGCACCCCCCTCACTACATGACCCTGCAACCCTACTCACTCCAGCAGCCTCCTTCCAGCCAGGCATCTCAAGGAGCTGACTTCCAGCCAGTGCTGCGTTGATGGCATGATCAACTGGGAAGCTTATAATACACACACACACTTTCCAGGGTCCATGGATTCAGAGACAGCCAGAACCTGTGTTTCTCCCACTCTCCCTGAGGGTCGCTGAGGTCCAGGCAAGTGTGCCAAGTGGCCAGCTCCAGGATTCCCCACAACTAAGGGAACCAGCAGGTGGGACCCGACCCAGAGGCACCAATCAGAGGGCTGGTGGGAACCTCTGTCTGCACCTGAGAAGCGCTGACCCATCAGAGACGCTCAGGACTTTAAACCAAGACCTGGGAAAATAACGTGTCAGCTAACAGGGAGGCGGAAGAGGTCAGGGACCAAGGAGGGGTCAGGGTCCTGGTGAGCTATCCCCAAGAGATACCCAAATTATGAGGGAATAGAGATGACATAGGAGAGGTGGGGCACAGGTGGACGGGAGGGGGTCTGGGGCAGACGTGCAGTGGAGGCAGCAGTGGGGTGCCTGAGAGCATCCCATTCCTGGACCCGCCCACTATACATGCAACCTTACGCCCACCCCTTCCCTCAGGCAACTTGGATCTCCTGGGGTCTGGATTTCCAAGGGAGCCTCAACTAAACGTCCCTCCCCTTTTCTCGATGCTTGGCCCCTGGGTGAGCTTTGTGAGTGGCCCCGGGCTGTGATTCTGGCCCCTCACCCCAGAGGGAGCCACCCTCAGGGAGAAGACCGGGATCCCACATGGCACCCCCAGCAGGGCCCAGACAACAAGCAGAGGGCTACTGTCTACCTCAGTAAGCACTAGGGCAAAACCGCCCTCACCCTGGGACACCATCGTGGATGCATTTTGAGGGAGAGACCTCAACAAATGGGACAAGATCTGGAATGCCGCTGTGGCTCCGAATGGATTGACTCAAATGGATCCAAATGGGTCGACGCTTCTACTTAAATGACTGCAAAGCCAGGACGACCATGTCTCTGCTGGCAGCTCTGGCCCTCAGTGCTCCCTGGTGAGGTCATGGGCCTTGGAGGTGTGAGAGATGGGGACCTCAGGTGCCTCGTCAAGTGGGGCCCCAGGGCCCCAGGATGGGGCAGCCTGTACCCGTTGGGGTTCCCAGCAGGCAGGTCACGAAGCGGGGCTTGCAGCTCTATTTATAGAAAGCAGCTGCGGAGGAGGAGGAAGAACTGGGGAGAACCGGCTCGGCAGTATTTTCCAAGCTCACCCTGTCTCGGCTTAATTTCATCCCAAGCAAATAAATCATTAAGGAGGCACCGAGTCCTGGGAGATCTGATGAAGAAGGGCCATTAAACGGCACAGCCTTAACTTGAATTATGGAAGGCCTCAGACAAGCAGCCTTATTAGTGTCTGGGTTAGGCCATAACTCATGCTAACCGCCCCCTGGTCTTAACCAAGTGAGGAGACGGGGAGAATCAGCCGGCTCCCTGGCCGCAGGCATAGCCCAGCAGGCTGTCTGCTCTCCCAGCAGTTTGAACGCCCTCCTGCAAATGTGCTTTGCTCTGTGCCTTGCCTTCCCGGCAACACCCACTCCCACGGGCAGGGGTGAGGACGGATGATCTGGCTGTGCGGTATTTAAGGGTGTTCACAGGCTGTGGCAGTGGGAGCCGCCGGCACCATTGCGTCGGGGAGCCCTTCTGCGGAGCACAGGAAAGCCGAGGCCTGGGACCACCCACAGAGCCACGGCAGACTCACATGACCCCGAGCGGCATGGAGGTGAGAGGCGTGGGTTCAAGGTTGCCGGATGGCTGCCTGCCAAGCTCCTGCCATGAGCGGGCTCTTCATCCCCCCTCAGCCTCAGTCTCCTCACGAGTGAAGTGAGAGCAGTGCCTTGTCATCCGTGGATGGAACGAGATAACACGCACAGAACGCTCACAGGCGTTTGCGCGGGGCTGTGGCAGTTTAAATCAGATGGCGCACGTGCCGTGCTGAGCTGCGCCTGGCCTCTCGTTAAGTGCTCACGCGATGACTGTTTAACACAGAGCTGTTTCTATTTGCGGTAATCCCTTCCCAAACGAAGTCGCCCTCGCGGGAAATTCATGGATAAGAGTATGGATTCACTTGGCGACGAGCCGTCGTGGAGGCCTTGCCCTATGCCCCCTCCCAGCGGCACCCACGCCAGTCCCACCGACGCCCATCGGCAGGGGTGAGAGCGAATGGTCTGGCTGTGCTGTATTTAAGGGTGTTTCCATGCAGTGGCAGTGGCTTCGGGAAACCCTTCTGCTGAACAGACTGCCCGATGCCTCAACAGGCTGCATCACCAACGTCGTCAGGAGCTTGTCAGGAATGCAGTCTGGGGCCCTACCCAGACCTGCTGCCTCAGAACCTGCTTTTAACAAGATCCCCGGCGGACGTGAGTGGCACGTGACAGTTTGAGGTGCGCAGCCGACTACGAGTCTGTGGCGAAGTCCCAGCATCACACCCACTGTACAGGACGGAGAAGTGAGGAAAACTATGCCCGGGTCATCCAGGTAGTAAATGGAGAGATCAGTTATGTCTGGTCCTGCCGGCGCTGAAACCCCCTAGTTCTGTGGTCTGAGCACGAGGAAGGTATCTGACATGTGGGAGGCACTGAGAGGCCACGGAGGGTCTTCCTATGTGTGGATGTGGGAGTGGGGAGCACCTATTCTAAATTCCACCCAAGCTCCAAAGGCCCTTCCACCCTCACCCATCATTCTCCCCCTGAACTCCTACGTCCTCCTTCACTTACGTCGGGCTTTTCAATATGGACTCATAAACTGCACTGAATGCTTACTCTCTTGTTTCTGGCAAGGTGCACTGTCAAGGAGGGATTGGAGGCCTGGGTTTTAGACTGGTTCTGCCGCTCATTAGCGGGTGACCTTGGGCCAGTCCTCCCAGCTCTCTAGTCCATTCAGCTCCCACCTGTAAAATGTGGGTCTTGCACAGGCTGCTGAATGGCCCGTTCCAGCCCTCAAGCCTGGGGCCAGTCTTCAAGCCCTGATAGTCCCAGAAAGCTGGAGACCGGCCGTCTCCTCCTCACTCCCTTTCCTGCATGGTCCAGTAGCAGCCAGCCCGCAGCCAGGCTGGAGACCGGCCGTCTCCTCCTCACTCCC
>NW_021703767.1:121594854-121642989 GCF_005190385.1 Monodon monoceros
TCTCCTCCTCACTCCCTTTCCTGCATGGTCCAGTAGCGCCCAGCCCGCAGCCAGGCCTAGCAACCATCTGTTCAGAGGCAGATGCTGGTCTTCAGGCCCACCACCTCACAGCCCATCCCTGCTGAACACACGTGCGGGCACAGCTGGCGAGGACACCGCTTGTTTGGACATCCGTGCTGAACACACGCTCACCAGGCAAGTCACCAGTGGGAGCTACAGAGCGCTTGAGCCAGACATTTAGCTGGAAGCCTTTAAGGCTGCTCGAAGGGAAGGCTGAGCACTCCCAGCTCACCTGTGACAAGCTCACAGTGGCCTCTGAACCTCAGGTGGCGCTTCCTTCATGCATCCTAAAGAGAAAAGAGTCCAAAACCTCCCCCAGACCAATGTATTCCCTTGTGTGGAATCCCTCAGAGCTCACAGTGTGGACCCAAATTTAATAACAATAATTATTTCCACATCTAATAACACTAAGCAACTTTAACAGCCTACGGGAGCTATA
This sequence comes from Monodon monoceros, assembly GCF_005190385.1. Taxonomy (NCBI): domain Eukaryota; kingdom Metazoa; phylum Chordata; class Mammalia; order Artiodactyla; family Monodontidae; genus Monodon; species Monodon monoceros. The sequence goes on from NW_021703767.1 coordinate 121,595,354, forward strand.
ATAGTTACAACCGGCAATTTTTAAACCTACCTTTGTCAGTACCTTCTATGTGCCCGGCACCAGCCTAGTCACTTTCCATATATGACCCACGATCCTGATGGATCGTGGCAAAGTACATTTCTATTACTATTACAGATGAGGAAACCGGCTCAGGGGTGAAGTGACTCACTCAAGGCCGCAGCTAACAAGCAGCCAAGTCAGGACTGGGCCCAGGGCTGGGAGATCCCTGAGCCGCAGTTCTTCCCATGACACCAGGCTGTGAGCCTCTGAGAAAGACGGCAGCAGCTCTGCGGTGGCCCACGGTGACACCTGTCCCAAACGGGCCTGCGTTTCAAAGCTCCCTTCTGCAGGCAGGACTTCCTGGACTGAACCTACTCATGACTGTGTTAATTGTGGGGAAAAAAGCCCTCAAAGCAGGGCCACAGCGTCTGAGTGAAACCTTTTTTCAGCTGAAAGTCTGTTGCTTTTTAGTGGGAAACAAAGGGTAGGGGCCAGTTTCTGAATGCTGAGATCCTGAATTGAATTGCTGGGCCATCATGCAGCCTCTGCTTGGCCCGGGTGTGGGGACAGATGTGCTGTGCACGGTGCACAATGAGGGGTGGAAGTGGATCACTCCGGGGTCAGGCTTCAAGGGGGTGACAGCTCAGAGCCAGCCTCACTTTGTTCCAGGCAACTATGACTCCAGTCCCGCTGCGATGGAGAAAACATGCACGTATTGAGCACCTACTATGTACTCCGCTATGAGGGTGGCTGAGGCGGCTAGGATGCAGTCCCGCCTCAAAGAACTGCCACTCTCGGCAGGAGCAGCAATAACAAAAGAGCAAAACACACCTCTTATGAACCTGCTCTGTGCAAGTAAGGGGTCCAGGGGTCTCACTGTGCTGACATGCACCCCATGTAAGGACTGACTGAATTATACATCTCAAATGCTCGTGGTCCAACAATGAGTCTGAAGCCGTCTTAATTGCAAATTAATGTGATTGTGCCGTATTTTAAATCAGAAACCAAATCTTTCACAAGCATTCATCGGGTGCCCAAGACGAGCTCAGCACTGGGCACAGCACAATCAATGATGCAGGCTAAGTGTGTGATATCAACAGCTCCCCTCCACCCCGCACCTAACGTGAGCCACATGCTGGACCACGCTGCGTTTCTGCATCTATCTTAATACTCACCAACCCTGCGAGGTACATATAATTATTCCCACTGCACAGATGGCAAAACAAAGGCTTGAGGATGTCAATTAGCCAGCGGGGGGCAGAAATAAAATTCAAATCAGGACCAGAAGTTTATTCTCAAAGACCGGAAACTGCCTAAAGGTCCAAAACTAAGGGTCTGGATAATCCAATCATGATCCAGCCACACCATGGAAACCCATGCAGCTGTTAATAAGGAGTGAGGCAGCTCTACATTAATATGAAACAATCGCCAAGATCTATTAAGGGGGAAAACAAGGCGCAGAGCGCTGTTCGCAGTATGATCACATATGTGTGAGACTTCTCTGTCATAAGATTCTGGAAGGACATAGGAGAAAGTGATCATGGTGGTCATCAGCAGGAAGAGAGGCTGGGGAGCTTCGGGGTGGAGGTATTTCACCAGGCAGGCTTTTGTAGCATTGAAATTTGTTGCCACATGCATCCTTTACCTTTCAAAAGTATTTTAAAGTCCCCAGTGTGCCCGCTTCCCCACATATGCCTCCTGGCTAACCATCTGTGCCCTGGGGAGATTCACACCTACCCAAGAAGGCATACACATGTGGAAAAGTGAGTGACTGGGGCAAAGCGGGGATTGGGGAGGGGGGGATGGGAGGAGGACTCAGCCTGGAATTGGGGGTGCAGGGGACAGAGCCCTGGGTTGAGGGCTGTGGTGAGCTGGAGTCAGGGCAGAATGATAGGGTGCGGGGCAAAGGGGAGACCAGGCCTGGACCTGGCTCAGGATGGGGGAAGAGCAGAGTTCAGAGGATGGTGCCACCCAGGAGACACAGGGGAGCTGGGCAGGAAGGTCGTGAGTGCAGTGCACACAGCTCTGGCAAGGGGACGGTGTCCTTGCAGCCATCCTGGTAGAAAACTCTCTCTGCCCTTCATCAGTACCAGAAGCCTTGGCTGGACGCCAGCCTCCTCTGCTGAGCTGATGTGCCAATAAATGTTTGTTGGCAGATCAATTAAACCATCTAGGAATGACGTCTGGAACGACAGTTTCCCTGGCTCAAAGCAGGTGGACAAGGCTTCCCTGCCCGCTGGGCCTGAGATCCTGGGGTACCCGCTCCCCGTCCCCGCTTAGTCAGCCCTGGGCTCGGACACCTGCTCTTTGGAATCAGCGGACAGAGTGGAGGCAGCAGGGCCGGCCCAGGTAGCAGGAGGCACGGGAATGGTCACGACGACCTGGGTTTCAGGGCAGCTCTGCCACTGGCTAGCCGTGTGGCCTTAGGCTAACTCTTCACCTCTCCAAGAGTCAGTTTCCTCGTCTATAAGATGGGTTTAATAACAATGACATTGCCTCAAGGTTTATTGCGTGGGCTGACAAAAAAAGAAAATGAGTAAAACACTTGGCCCAGGGCACAGAACTTGGGTGGATTCCCCCAAACGTATAATTATTATGACCCTCAAATCAAAGCTGCTCCGTCTGGGGTCCCCTCTCCTCTTCCTGTGTCACTCGCATACTACTCACTACCACAAGAACTCCAAGACAGGAGACAAAGCCGTTCTGTCAGCCCTCCTGGCCGCCAGCATGTGGAAGGAGGTGCCAGGGGCTGGAGGGCAATTCCAGAAACCAGCCCGGAGCAGATTCCACGGGCCACCCTCACAGCAGTTGGGACATTTTCAGTGACACTCTCCTGTTAGCGACCGAAGGATGCCTGATTCACAGCCACCGCTGGGGCTGTCTATATGCAACTAGCTTTTCAGAACGCCCCGCGGAGTGCTGTGCTCAGCCAAGAGCTTGGTGGGCTGGAGGTGAAACCGGGGGGAGGGACAGCATCTCAGGGCCTCCTCCAAACTCACTGCTGAAGGAAAGGGTCCAGTCCTTTGCTGAGTGGCCACCCAGCCCGGTGGAGCAGCCTCTCCTATTCCTTCTCTTCCTGCCTTGTCTGTAAACGTCTCCACAAGGGACCCACTAAGCCAGTGTGCCTCAGTTTGATCCAGTTATTAGCTGTGTGACCTTGAGCAAATTACTCAAGCTCTCTGGGCTTCAATTTCTTCATCGGAAAATGAAGATGCTAATAAAGGTATTAGCTCAAAGAGTTGTTACAAGGATTAAACGAATTAAAATTTGTAAAGTGCTTAGAATCTAGCCCAGCACAGACTAAGTATCAGAGAAGTGTTGTTAGCGTGGCGCTGTTATTGCTGTTATTATTTGACCCTGGACCCAGTCATCCGGAGCCAGCTGGCCTGTTTGCCTGGCCTCGGTTCTGCACTTCCCAGCTCACTCGGATGGCAGAGCCCCTGGGCGTCCTGCAGCTCTCTACTGTAAACCCCCCAAGACGCTGAGTTGTTTCGTTCCATGGTGTAGCCGAAGAACACATTTGTAATAGGAAAAATGCACTTCCAGGAGCTCTTGTCCTCCACAAACACATACTTCAGAGTTACAGGCAGTTAGCTCTTTCTCAGTCTTGCTTTCATAGTCATAAAAATCAAAAATTGAGAAAATCATGCCCATTAACTTCCTTCCTACACATTAGAAGGGAAGTCGCTTATTGAGGCCACTTTTGTTTTTATCCATAGGTGAAGCCCCGGACCTGGCCCAGCTCACTTAGTCAAAGCCGCAAGCACCAGTCGCTGTGGCCCTGCTCTGTGCTGGCGAGCTTTATCGTGCCTGTTTTACAAAGGAGAACGCTGAGGTCCAGAGCGAGGAGGTAATCATCGTCCAGGGCCCCCTGGTGAGTCCTGGGACCAAACTCTAACCCCATCTGTTCCACCCCCCATGGCCTTGTGGGGAAGCAACCCCAGAGAGCGGCCCTGCCTTTCTGCCCTAGAGCCTGTCTCTAACTGTGGTCACCTAACCCGCTTGGGTCTGAATTTGGGGACCCACCTTGGTGTCCACAACCAATTGGCTCAGAATTCTTTTCATGCACAGAATTCCACCTTGAGTCACCCTACCTGCCCAGGGACTCCCTAGGGCCAAACCCTTCTCGGTGTCCAGGGGTCCACTGGACTTCAGCCCAGGTCACTAGCTACAGGTATCACACAGTCCCTTCCCAACCAGCCCCTCAGACTCCCCTCAGCCTGTTCTTTGGTGGCTCACCCTGTAGTCGGGGCTTGTTCAAAAAAGCTGAGCTCCCCCTTTCTTCAATCACACCCTGCCCAAGATAGAGAACATCACTCCTATCTGGAGAAGGGGCCAGCACCATAGCACTCAAGCCTAATCCTATCACCCAACAGGAGATGCCACAGGCTCGCATCATATGACATCCTGGCCTTGTCTCCCCTTGCCTCCTGGATGGGCTTTCTAGCCTCAGCCAACCTGAAAAAACCACTGCCAACAGGGAGGATAGAATGCTCCAAGTTTTAGTCTCACCAAGCATCTCCAGCCACCTGAAGGATCCAAGAGCTCAAAATGTTCTGATCACGACTGTCCTCTCCCACCCAGCCTCCACCCTCAGCAGCGCACCAAGCAGAACACCATGGCTTGAATACCCTTGGTCCTATCCTTCGTGGGGGAGCCACTGCTGCAACCTTGTTAGCACCTTAGTTTTGTGCCAGTAAACCAATCAACAGACAATAGTCCAAGCGTGGATCAATACCCAAGAGGAAGCCCACCTTGGGGGCCCAATGGTTGGCTCAGGTAATTCCTCTGGGTATCAGTGCCAGCCTTTAATCCCAGCTACCATAGTATTGGTGCCGTCACACAAGATCTCACAGCAGCTATGAAAGGGACCTGACACTGTCCCATTTTACAGATGAGTAAAACGAGCCCTAAAGCATTAGAGTGACTCACCAAAGACACAAAACCAATGAGCACTGGGGATGCAGTGGGAAATGAGGCATGTCAGACCCCAGAGCCTTGGTACAACAAGGCCATCCTTGTAGTCCAGTGATCAGCTCTGGCAAGTAGATTTTCCAATTCCATTTAAAGAGAGTATTTGTTGTTGCTGTTGATTTTCTAAGCACTGGGGTTTGCCTGGTCATCATGTCTTTGAGGGTTCTCAACATTCTCCACAAGGCACTGCGGCGACTAAACTAGCCCGATTCAGGACACACTCAGCCTCTCTTTACTTAACCAGTTAATCAGAGAAAACAGGCCACTCTGCCATTCAATGGCAACCTGAGTCCAACAACCACAGAAATGAAATATGAGCAAAAGTGTCGCCAATTGTACCACAGAGTGGAGCACACCAGCCACTTTCTGGTGGTCTGTCACCCTTGAAAATGGTCTACCCACGCTAACCTGAGTCAATGTCAATTTTTACTTGAGTAAAATCTTGTTCTTGACCTCTTTTCTGGAGCGTCACTCTCAGCCCCTGAGCCAAAGGGGGGAGCATGGGAAAAGAGTGGGCTTCGGAGGCTGGCAGACCTGGGGAGGCTCGGGTTCTGGTTCTCCATAGCTCTGCTCTTGAGTTTCTCTTCTCTGAAGAGGGGCAATTATATCTCTCATTTAAAATGAATAAGCTGAGGGGCTTCCCTGGTGGCGCAGTGGTTGAGGGTCCGCCTGCCGATGCAGGGGAGGTGGGTTTGTGCCCCGGTCCGGGAGGATCCCACATGCCGCGGAGCGGCTGGGCCCGTGAGCCATGGCCGCTGGGCCCGCGTGTCCAGAGCCTGTGCTCCGCGGCGGGAGAGGCCACAGCGGTGAAAGGCCCGCGTACCGCAAAAAAATAAAATAAAATAAAATGAATAAGCTGGAATTCTGGCTTTAAGTGCCCAGCGCTGGGAGCTTCGTCAGGGGTGTGGCAGGAAGTCCGTTTGGATGAGGTGTGTACAAGCTCACAGGTGACTGACTCCAGGCCCCACTCGGCTGGGATTCAACACACGGGACAGGCGACCACATGCACCTCTGTCCAGAGGCCACCCTGCCTCCCTAAGTGACTCCCTCCTAACACCAAGAACTATTTTCGTTACTAGGATTTTTAAGCTGCCTCACAGGACGGTTGTGTATGTTAAATGAGAGGAGGCCTTAGAGTTGCCAGCAGTCAAACACAGCGGCCTGTGGGCTTCTGTGCAACCTGCAAGGGTGTTTCGTGTGTCCACACGATGTCTTAAGCAGCTGCCAACGTGAAAAATTGGAACAGTTCGCACAAAATCTAGATTTCTAGGTCCTCTTGAAAGAACTCAGAAGATTCCACAACTTGTGGCTCTCATTCCCATGAGGCAATAATCAGCCAGATGCCCCCTTTCACAGAGAGCTCAGCGGGAAGACCTAGATTTGAGTGTTCAGCCCCTGCATACAGTAGGTGTTCAATAAATGATAGTTATCACTACTTATTATTTATCAGTAACTCGAGTGCATGGGATTCAAGTGCAGGGATTGCGTCTTCTACTTGTCACTCTCCTCCCACTGTGAACTTGAAGCCAGAAACACGGGAGACGTCGTTTTGCACAACCCTTACAGAGACTGAAACGTTCGTAATTAGCATCAACACCCAAATCACTTATTAGGCGCCAGTTCTAAGCACTGTCCTAAGCACGTCACATATATTAATTATCTTATTTGATTTCTCACAACAACCCGGAGCCAGATTACTATCATTGAGCCACTTTTGCAGAAAGGGAAACTGAGGCACACGCCAAGATCACCCAGCGAGCAAAAAAGAATCGAGGTCCAAACCCAGGAGCCTGGCCTCGGAGTCCACGTCCTCACCACGAGTTCAGGATTATCCCAGGTGCTGATGGAGGATGGGGCCTCAGGAGGATGTTTTCCCCCGTCTCCCCGCCCCCCCAGTTCTGCCTGGGACAGGCAGCCTCTGGACCCACCCCTGCCCACCCCTTCCCCCCTCAGCAGGCTGCACTTACGGTCAAGGCCATTGATGTAGCGCATGGTGACTTCACAGTGGCCCCACACGGCACTCACCACCGGGTAAAGCTTCTTGCCCTTGAGGCCACGGAAGGCCACGCCCAGGTACTGGCCGTCCACGACGAAGCTGAGTGTGCCCTCGTCCATGTCCAGCACCACGAGCAGCGAGTCGGGCAGCGCGAAGGCCTCATCGGGCCCCAGGAAGGCGGGGTAGGCCACGCCGGGTCGGTTCTTGCCGTCGTGGTAGAGGCGGCTGCGGCCCAGGTCCCAGCCCCAGGACTCGGCGTCGCTGCCCACCAGCGCCGTGTAGCCCACCGAGTGCAGCGGGGCCCGCGCCGTGGCCACGCCCACCACAGCGTGTGTGCCCCGCTGCCGCGCCGGCCAGTGGATCTGCCAGGCGTGCAGGCCGCGGGCGTGGCCCACCTTGCCGCGGATGCCGTCCGTGCTCTGCGCCACCGGGTGCCGGTGGAAGGTGAGCCGGTCGTCATCCTTGACGAAGACGTTGAGCGAGCGGTCCTCGGGGTTCCACGCGTGGCGCAGCTGCACCGCCAGCCCCGCTGCCGGCATGTCCAGCAGCTGGTCCAGCCGTGCCGGCCGCCCCGGCTCCGCTCCCCGCAGCTCGCGCTTGGCCGGCCGCAGCGCCGGCTCTCGCACCTCCACCGACTTGAGGCTCCCCGAGAGCTTCTGGCCCATGGCTCGCTGCCGGGACGCGGCCGCTGCGGGCCACCGCTACCTTGTGGGAGCTTCCGGTCCCCGCAGCCAGGGATGGGCCACGGGGCTGGAAACCAGGCTTCCGGACCGTACACGTCCACAGCCTCTGCGGGGCTGGGGCAGGGGCCCAAGCTCCTGGAAGGAAGCAAAGGACGCGGGTTATTACAGCAGCCTCGACAGCCACTTATGCCCATGCCTTGGCTGGGCCCTGGGCATGCATTAATAATAATAACTAATGAATCGAATGATATCTGAAACTTATCTAGAACTTGCCATATGCCAGACACTGTTTTAAGTGATTCATATTTATTATCTCATTTAATCCTTAAGACCTCCCTATAAGACATTCATTATCATTCCCATTTTATAGATGAGAAAAGTAAAGAGTATAGAGGAGATAAGTAATTAACCAACGTCCCACGGTTAAGAAGGGGCTGAGCCCAGATTCACACTGAGGCCATCTGGCTTCAGAGTCTGTGTTCGGCTCTTAGAGTAGTCACAGGCAATTTTATTTTAGAAATAAGGACTGAGCCCAGAGAAGTTGTGATTTGCTCAAGATCACAGAACATAGAGAACCCCAATGCATTTGGTCCCAAGAAACAAGCCCTGTGCCAAGGTTGGGGGGGACAGAGTGCCCAAGACAGGGGGTCAAAGATGTTTAGGCTGTGGCCCATTGGTTCCCATCCCTGGCTGCCCTGGGGAGCTTAAACAGCATTTAAAGTGCAGCCAGGCTTGAGAAGTCAGACACTGAGCAAGGATCCACCAAGGTCACCCAGGGACGTGGACACGGACATAAGATAACCATCTGAGGATGGGGTGGGGTCTCCATGGGAAGGTGAGTTGGAGGCAGGGGGTTGAGAGAGTTGATGTCCAGACTCTGGAGCCAGCGAGAAGTATATGCAAATCCCTCTCTCCATCGCTTAGCTGTGTGTCCACAGGAAGGTCTCTTTGCCTCTCTAAGACTCCAGTTTCCTCATTTGTTGAATGGGGGTAAAATGCTCCCTCCAGGTGGTGTGGGAAGCTAAGAGACAATATCAAAAGTCAAGCCTGAGATTCTGCGGGCAGGTTTTCCTCTCTGGCTCTATCTTCTGGGCATCCTGCATATACACCTTCCCTTTGGATGGGCTAGCTCTTTCTTTAGGCATATAAACATAGTTAACAGCATTGACCCTGGGCAACCTCCGCTGAGACAAGATGCTGGTTTTCAGGACTTGGCCACCATCACTAAGAGACTAGCCAGAATCCAGGGTGCTTGGGCTGTTTGGATGGGCCCCGGGTGTGGGAAGAGATGGAGAGCTGAGCCCTGCAACCTGTCCAGAGCATAGGTGTGTGTCCTCCCCTCCCTGGTCTGAGAGCTCCTAGGCTTTCCTTGAGATAGGTCAGGAGGCAGATGTTTTTCATGTCCCGCTCTGCCTGGCCATGACCTCCCACCCAAACAGTGGCACAGTCCCAGCCAAAGTGCCATACAGCACAGGCAGCAATAATATGCATTGCTTTTTTAACCCTCCAATTTTATTCTCGACTCCCATTTTCTTTCCTTTCTACTGTCAGACCCCAGCTTCAGCTCATGCTGACCCTATCCAGAGAGTTCTGGCTAATGTTTAAGGAAATACCAGATACATAAAAATGTACAACACTAGACAGTTCTAAGATAGCAGAATAGTTACTCCTTTTCATATCCAAAATCACCCAAAATAAAGGAGAGAGAGAAAGAGGAATGCAAATTTTGTCTTCAGCAAAACTAGAACACATTTGTAATCCAACCACAACTTATAAAGAGAGGCTGCCAAAAAAATGGTCAAGGGTTGCCAAAACCAGTGAAGATCAAACGAGTTGTGAGAAAACACCTACAGAAGACACCTGTGGCTGCAGATCTCAGTTGAAGATGGCAGAGCCAGCCAGTAGCTGGCACTCCCTGAAGGAGAAAACCAATGATTCCTAATCAGGAACAATGGGAACAGGGTATGCGGTCTAGCCGTGGGAGCTGCCTCTGACACTGTGGGGAAAGAGGAGGGCAGGGCTAACAGAGAAAACTTTACAGGTCTGCCATCTTCACAGGAAGCAGTGTGCTGCTGAGGCAGAGCGGGAGAAGGGCCTGAACTGGGGGAAGCCCAGGGCTGCAGATCTCTGCTGACTGGGTAGAAGCTAGAAATCACTGCCACAGTCCTGTGAACAGAGTTACCAGGAACCAGGGAGCAATCCTGCTCTCCTAAAATGCCTCCTGGTCCGCCTCTTCTAACTAGGAACCAGCACATGATGTAGTCAAAGATGCTGGAAAAGAAACAGAGGAGGAACAGAACAGGAAAAAATATGGTAAGCCAAGAAAACTCACCGTAAGAAAAAGCTGTCACAAAGCAGATAAAAATTGGGAGCAAATTTGTAAACTAATTTTGTGATCACTTATTTGAGAAGGGAGACAACTAGTACAGCCAAAAAAAAAAAAAAGATTAAATACATTTTTACATAGTTACAAAGGCAGCCTCCAGAAGAACTCCAGAAGAATAAATTACAGATCTTCCAAACTGTCAAAATGAACACAAAATAAAACATCATACTGAAAGATTTTGCTTTAAGAAGCAATAGAGACTAAGAACCAAGATGGCGGAGTAGAAGGACGTGCTCTCGCTCCCTCTTGTGAGAACACCAGAATCACAACTAGCTGCTGGACAATCATCGACAGGAAGACACTGGAACTCACCAGAAAAGACACCCCACATCCAAAGACAAAGGAGAAGTCACAATGAGATGGTAGGAGGGGCACAATCAGAGTAAAATCAAACCCCATAACTGCTGGGTGGGTGACTCACAGACTGGAGAACACTTATGCCACAGAAGTCCACCCACTGGAGAGAAGGTTCTGAGCCCCACATCAGGCTTCCCAACCTGGGGGTCCAGCAACGGGAGGAGGAATTCCTAGAGAATCAGACTTTGAAGCCTAGTGGGATTTGATTGCAGGACTTCAACAGGACTGGGGGAAAGAGAGACTCCACTCTTGGAGGGCAGACACAAAGTAGTGTGCGCATCGGGACCCAGGGGAAGGAGCAGTGACCCGGGGGAAGACTGAACCACACCTACCTGCTAGTGTTGGAGGGTCTCCTGCAGAGGCGGGCAGTGGCTGTGGCTCACAGTGGGGACAAGGACACTGGCAGCAGAAGTTCTGGGAAGTACTCCTTGGCATGAGCCCTCCCAGAGTCTGTGATTAGCCCCACCAAAGAGCCCAGGTAGGCTCCAGTGTTGGGTTGCCTCAGGCCAAACAACCAACAGGGAGGGAACCTAGCCCCACCCATCAGCAGTCAAGTGGATTAAAGTTTTACTGAGCTCTGCCCACCAGAGCAACAGTCAGCTCTACCCACCACCAGTCCCCCCCATCAGGAAACTTACACAAGCCTCTTAGATAGCCTCATCCACCAGAGGGCAGACAGCAGAAGCAAGAAGAACTACAATCCTGCAGCCTGTGGAACAAAAACCACATTCACAGAAAGATAGACAAGATGAAAAGGCAGAGGGCTATGTACCAGATGAAGGAACAAGATAAAACCCCAGAAAAACAACTAAATGAAATGGAGATAGGCAACCTTCCAGAAAAAGAATTCAGAATAATGATAGTGAAGACGATCTAGGACCTTGGAAAAAGAATGGAGGCAAAGATCAAGAAGATGCAAGAAATGTTTAACAAAGACCTAGAAGAATTAAAGAACAAACAAACAGAGATGAACAATACAATAACTGAAATGAAAACTACACTAGAAGGAATCAATAGCAGAATAACTGAGGCAGAGGAACGGATAAGTGACCTGGAGGACAGAATGGTGGAATTCACGGCTGCGGAACAGAATAAAGAAAAAAGAATGCAAAGAAATGAAGACAGCCTAAGAGACCTCTGGGACAACATTAAATGCAACAACATTTGCGTTATAGGGGTCCCAGAAGGAGAAGAGAGAGAGAAAGGACCCAAGAAAATATTTGAAGAGATTATAGTCGAAAACTTCCCTAACATGGGAAAGGAAATAGCCACCCAAGTCCAGGAAGCACAGAGAGTACCATACAGGATAAACCCAAGGAGAAACACGCTGCGACACATAGTAATCAAATTGGCAAAAATTAAAGACAAAGAAAAATTATTGAAAGCAGCAAGGGAAAAATGACAAATAACATACAAGGGAACTCCCATAGGGTTAAAAGCTGATTTCTCAGCAGAAACTCTATAAGCCAGAAGGGAGTGGCATGATATACTTAAAATGGTGAAAGGGAAGAACCTACAACCAAGATTACTCTACCCAGCAAGGATCTCATTCAGATTCGATGGAGAAATCAAAAGCTTCACAGACAAGCAAAAGCTAAGAGAATTCAGCACCACCAAACCAGCTCTACAACAAATGCTAAAGGAACTTCTCTAAGTGGGAAACACAAGAAAAGAAAAGGAGCTACAAAAACAAACCCAAAACAATTAAGAAAATGGTCATAGGAACACACGTATCAATAATTACCTTAAACGTGAATGGACTAAATGCTCCAACCAAAAGACACAGGCTTGCTGAATGGATACAAAAACAAGACCCATATACATGCTGTCTACAAGGGACCCACTTCAGACGTAGGGACACATACAGACTGAAAGTGAGGGGATGGAAAAAGATATTCCATGCAAATGCAAATCAAAAGAAAGCTGGAGTAGCAATACTCATATCAGATAAAATAGACTTTAAAATAAAGAATGTTACAAGAGACAAGGAAGGACACTACATAATGATCAAGGGATCAACCCAAGAAGAAGATATAACAATTATAAATATATATGCACCCAACAGAGGAGCACCTCAATACATAAGGCAACTGCTAACAGCTCTAAAAGAGGAAATTGACAGTAACACAATTCTAGTGGGGGACTTTAACACCTCACTTACACCAATGGACAGATCATCCAAAATGAAAGTAAATAAGGAAACAGAAGCTTTAAATGACACAATAGACCAGATAGATTTGATTGATATTTATAGGACATTCCATCCAAAAACAGCAGATCACACTTTCTTCTCAAGTGCGAACGGAACATTCTCCAGGATAGATCACATCTTGGGTCTCAAATCAAGCCTTAGTAAATTTGAGAAAATTGAAATCATATCAAGCATCTTTTCTGACCACAACGCTATGAGATTAAAAATGAATTACAGGGAAAAAAACGTAAAAAACACAAAAACATGGAGGCTAAACAACACGTTACTAAATAACCAAGAGGTCACTGAAGAAATCAAAGAGGAAATCAAGAAATACCTAGAGACAAATGGCAATGAAAACACGATGATCCAAACCTATGGGATGCACCAAAAGCAGTTCTAAGAGGGAAGTTTATAGCTATACAAGCCTACCTCAAGAAACAAGAAAAATCTCAAATAAACAATCTAACCTTACACCTAAAGGAACTAGAGAAAGAAGAACAAACAAAACCCAAAGTTAGCAGAAGGAAAGAACTCATAAAGATCAGAGCAGAAATAAATGAAATAGAAACAAAGAAAACAATAGCAAAGATCAATAAAACTAAAAGCTGGTTCTTTGAGAAGATAGAAAAAATTGACAAATCATTAGCCAGACCCATCAAGAAAAAGAGGGAGAGGACTCAAATCAATAAAATTAGAAATGAAACAGAAGTTACAACAGACACTGCAGAAATACAAAGCATCCTAAGAGACTACTACAAGCAACTCTATGCCAATAAAATGGACAACCTGGAAGAAATGGACAAATTCTTAGAAAGGTAGAACCTTCCAAGACTGAACCAGGAAGAAAGAGAAAATATGAACAGACCAATCACGAGTAATGAAACTGAAACTGTGATTTAAAATCTTCCAACAAACAAAATTCCAGGACCAGGTGGCTTCACAGGTGAATTCTATCAAACATTTAGAGAAGAGCTAACACCCATCCTTCTCAAATGCTTCCAAAAAATTGCAGAGGAAGGAACACTCCCAAACTCATTCTATGAGGCCACCATCACCCTGATACCAAAACCAGACAAAGATACTACAAAAAAAGAAAATTACAGACCAATATCACTGATGAATATAGATGCAAAAATCCTTAACAAAATACTAGCAAACAGAATCCAACAACACTTTAAAAGGATCATACACCATGATCAAGTGGGATTTATCTCAGGGATGCAAGGATTCTTCAATGTACGCAAATCAATCAATGTGATGCACCATATTAACAAATTGAAGAAGAAAAACCAAATGATCATCTCAATAGATGCAGAAAAAGCTTTTGACAAAATTCAACACCCATTTATGATAAAAACTCTCCAGAAAGTGGGCAGAGAGGGAACCTACCTCAACATAATAAAGGCCATATACGACAAACGCACAGCAAACATCATTCTCAATGGTGAAAAACTGAAAGCATTTCCTCTAAGATCAGGAACAAGACAAAGATGTCCACTCTCACCACTATTATTCAACATAGTTTTGGAAGTTTTAGCCACAGCAATCAGAGAAGCAAAAGAAATAAAAGGAATACAAATCGGAAAAGAAGAAGTAAAACTGTCACTGTTTGCAGATGACATGATACTATACATAGAGAATCCTAAAAATGCCACCAGAAAACTACTAGAGCTAATCAATGAATTTGGTAAAGTACCAGGATACAAAATTAATGCGCAGAAATCTCTTGCATTCCTATACACTAATGATGAAAAATCTGAAAGAGAAATTAAGGAAACACTCCCATTTACCATTGCAACAAAAAGAATAAAATCCTAGGAATAAACCTACCTAGGGAGACAAAAGACCTGTATGTAGAAAACTATAAGACACTGATGAAAGAAATTAAAGATGATCCCAACAGATGGAGAGATATACCATGTTCTTGCATTGGAAGAATCAGTATTGTGAAAATGACTATACTACCCAAAGCAATCTACAGATTCAGTGCAATCCCTATCAAATTACCAATGGCATTTTTTACGGAACTAGAACAAAAAAATAAAATTCGTGTGAAGACACAAAAGACCCTGAATAGCCAAAGCAGTCTTGAGGGAAAAAAATGGAGCTGGAGGAATCAGACTCCCCGACTTCAGACTATACTACAAAGCTACAGTAATCAAGACAATATGGTACTGGCACAAAAACAGAAACATAGATCAATGGAACAAGATAGAAAGCCCAGAGATAAACCCACACACCTATGGTCAATTAATCTATGACAAAGGAGGCAAGGATATACAATGGAGAAAAGACAGTCTCTTCAATAAGTGGTGCTGGGAAAACTGGACAGCTACATGTAAAAGAATGAAATTAGAACACTCCCTAACACCATACACAAAAATAAACTCAAAATGGATTCAAGACCTAAATTTAAGACCGGACACTATAAAACTCTTAGATGAAAACATAGGAAGAACACTCTTTGACATAAATCACAGCAAGATCTTTTTTGATCCACCTCCTAGAGTAATGGAAATAGAAACAAAAATAAACAAATGGGACCTAATGAAACTTAAAAGCTTTTGAACAGCAAAGGAGACCATAAACAAGACGAAAAGACAACCCTCAGAATGGGAGAAAATATTTGCAAACGAGTCAACGGACAAAGGATTAAACTCCAAAATATATAAACAGCTCATGCAGCTCAGCTCAATATTAAAGAAACAAATAACCCAATCCAAAAATGGGCAGAAGACCTAAATAGACATTTCTCCAAAGAAGACATACAGATGGTCAAGAAGCACATGAAAAACTGCTCAACCTCACTAATTATTAGAGAAATGCAAATCAAAACTACAATGAGGTATCACCTCACACCAGTTAGAACGGGCTTCATCAGAAAATCTACAAACAACAAATGCTGGAGAGAGTGTAGAGAAAAGGGAACCCTCTTGCACTGTTGGTGGGAATGTAAATTGGTGCAGCCACTATGGAGAACAGTATGGAGGTTCCTTAAAAAACTAAAAATAGAATTACCATATGACCCAGCAATCCCACTACTGGGCATATACCCAGAGAAAACCATAATTCAAAAAGACTCATGAGGGGCTTCCCTGGGGGCGCAGTGGTTGAGAGTCCGTCTGCCTATGCAGGGGACACAGGTTCATGCCCTGGACCGGGAAGACCCCACATGCCGCAGAGCGCTGGGCCCGTGAGCCATGGCTGCTGAGCCTGCGCGTCCGGAGCCTGTGCTCTGCAACAGGAGAAGCCACAACAGTGAGAGGCCCACGTACCACACACAAAAAAAAGACACATGCACACCAATGTTCATTGCAGCACTATTTACAATAGCCAGGTCATGGAAGCAACCTAAATGCCCATCGACAGACGAATGAATAAAGAAGATGTGGTCCGTATATACAATGGAATATTACTCAGCCATAAAAAGGAACGAAATTGGGTCATTTGTTGAGACGTGGATGGATCTAGAGACTGTCATACAGAGTGAAGTAAGTCAGAAAGAGAAAAACAAATATCGTATATTAATGCATGTATGTGGAACCTAGAAAAATGATACAGGTGAACCGGTTTGCAGGGAAGAAATAGAGACACAGATGTAGAGAACAAACGTATGGACACCAAGGGGGGAAAGCGGCGGGGTGGGGGGAGTGTGATGAATTGGGAGATTGGGATTGACATGTATACACTAATGTGTATAAAATTGATGACTAATAAGAACCTGCTGTATAAAAAAATAGATAAAATAAAATTTAAAAATTAATAAAAGAAGCAATAGGAACAAAAACACAGAGACATAAAATATGATAGTAAAATTATGACCAAAATACTAGCTATGGGGCTTCCCTGGTGGCGCAGTGGTTGGGAGTCTGCCTGCTGATGCAGGGGACACGGGTTCGTGCCCCGGTCCGGGAGGATCCCACATGCCGCAGAGCAGCGGGGCCCATGAGCCATGGCCACTGAGCCTGCGCGTCCGGAGCATGTGCTCCGCAACGGGAGAAGCCACAACAGTGAGAGGCCCGCGTATCGCAAAAAAAAAAAAAAAAAAAAATACGAGCTATGTTAATGATCGGCCATAGCGAACTACTAAAAAGAAAAGATTGTAAGGTTGGGGAACAAGACAAAACTCCCACCGTATTGCATATTTAAGAGATATCCCCAAAGCAAAGGAATTCAACAATGTTGAAAAAATAGGAAAGGTAAATATATATCAAGTCAGGGCTACATCAAACTAAGCAGGTACAGTAACCTTAATATGAGGCAAGTAAGGTTGAATTCAGGGCAAACGATATTAAGTGAGACAAAGAACATTTTATAACAATAAAGAATATAATCCACAATTGAAGGTTGAACACACCAAATAACAGCACCAGAATTCAAAGCAAAAGCTACAGGAAATAGAAGAAAGGTCAGACAGACACACAGTAGAGGCAGACGATTTTAATTCACCTCTTTCAGCTCATGACAGATCAATGCACCAAATGAAGTAAAGACATAGAAAAACCAAAATTGCATAAGTAATGACATTTAATTGATGTATACGTATTTCTAAAAATTGCCCATATATTAGGCCACAAATAAAACGTCACCAAAAAAGCAGACATAATACAGGACCTGGAAACACAGAAGAAAAACTAGAAATTAATCACAAAGTTATGGATCAGAAAATCCTACCACCTGGACGTTTTTGAAAACTCTCTTTTAAACAACTCGGATCAAAAAAGAGACCTATATAGAAATTGTACAGTATCTAGAAAACAAGAATATCAAAAAACATTCCATATATTGGAACCTGTGGGATCCCATTAAGGTAGAGCCCAGAGGAAGTCATGGCTGGTGTACTTATATTAGTAAATGAAAAAGAGTGAAAATATACAAATTAAGCATAATAAAATAGAAAAATGAAAGATCTAATCAGCACAGCTGTCGGGGAGCCCAACGCGCCACTCCGCGTCCTGCCCCATCTGTCCCCTGGAGTCGCCGCCCGCCGTCACCGCGCCATGACCACCGAGCAGCTAGTCCTCCAGGGCCCGGGACCGTGGGGCTTCTGCCTTGTGGGGGGCAAGGACTTCGAGCAGCCTCTCACCGTCTCCCGGGTCACTCCCGGAAGCAAGGCTGCTATAGCTAATTTATTATGTATTGGAGATGTAATCACAGCCATCGACGCACTTGGAAGCTCAGGAGAAAATCAAGGGCTGCACAGACAACTTGACTCTCACAGTAACCAGATCTGAACAGAAAATCTGGTCGCTTCTGATGACAGAGGAAGGGAAACATTATCCATACAAGATGAATTTAGCCTCTGAACCGCAAGAGGTCCTACACATAGGAAGCACCCACAACCAGAGCGCCCTGCCCCTTACCGCCTCACCTGCCTCCACTTCTGCTCCAGGGTCATCACAAACCAGTACAACAACCCAGCTGGCCTCTACTCCTCTGAAAACATCTCCAACTTCAACAGTGCCTTGGAGTCAAAGACGGCAGCCAGTGGGCAGGAGACGAATGGCAGAGCATTAGACTATTCTCAGCTTCCAAGCGGACTCGTCATTGATAAAGAATCTGAAGTTTATAAGATGCAGCAGGAGAAACAAGAGTTAAATGAGCCTCCAAAACAGTCCACTTCATTCCTGGTTTTGCAGGAAATCCTGGAGTCTGAGGAGAAAGGGGATCCCAACCATCCCTCAGGATTCAGAAGAGTTAAGGCTCCAGTCACCAAAGTGGCTGCATAGATTGGAAATGCCCAGAAGCTGCCCATGTGTGACAAATGTGGCACCAGCATTGTCGGCATGTTTGTGAAGCGGCAGGACCGTCACCGCCACCCTGAGTGTTATGTGTGCACCGACTGTGGCAACAACCTGAAACAGAAGGGCCATTTCTATGTGGAGGGTCAGATCTACTGTGAAAAGCACACCCGGGAGCGGGTCACTCCACCCGAGGGCTACGATGTGATCACTGTGTTCCCTAAGTGAGCCGGCAGCTCTGCACCCAACACTGTTCTCCAGCGAGCCCCTGCTGCATCTTGTCCTCTGAAAGCTCTGGCCTCTCTTTTCTTGAAAGTTCTCGCTTACTTTGGTTTTATCCCTGCTCGTTAGCTAACTGACTCATGCTGGCTGTGTGATGCCGGCTTTTATAATTAACGGAAGATGGTTTTGTTCAGTGTCCCGTTACCAGCATCACTGTGTCTTCTCTTCTCCTCCCTTCATCTCTGCTGCAAATGGACATCAGCCAAATTTGAACCAAGCTGAATTTAATATGTCTGACAATGATTCTTTTACTCAATAAATTAATAGACTTCAAAACAAAAAAAAAGATCTAATCAAAAAACAGAACAGGGCCTCTCACGGTGCCGACTGTAAGCAGCTCTGTGGCCCACACGGGGCATTTCTTAGGGAAATTGCTTTATCCTTGTGCACACCATGCCAACTTTGGAGCTGTTGAAAGACACCTTTAACATATTTGAAAGCAGCGGCCAAGCAGCAGCCCCAGAGGAGACCATGCTGGGTCATAGAGGGCACGGTGCTTTCCTTGCTGGCCTCGAGACCTCTGCCCCATCAGTGGCAGGTGGGGGCCTCAAAAGCTGCCCACCCTGGCGACGGTGGAGTGGACACACAGCAGCCCTTTGCTACTCCCCCCAAGACAGGACCCAGAGTGAAGTGCTCATGTCCATTAATGGCCATCCACTAAGGAAAATTAGTGACAGCACAATATAACGAAGGGCAGGGTTTGAATCCCTTCCTGTCCATTGGGCCCTGGCAAGGGCTTACCCTCTCTGAGACTCATCTGAAGAGTGCTCTATGTGCTAAGCTTGCCTGTCTTTGCAAGGATCAGGGGAGACATCTGTAAAGTCTGAAATGGCACAGGGCACCTGGGAGGCACCCAGTAAATGTTAAGTGCTCCTTTGAACTGTGTATGTCCTGCGACATTGCCATTTCACCACCTGAATGCATCCTAAAGAAACACCAGGGCGTGCACTAGGATTCAGCTACAGAAGCAAAGGGCAGGGTGGTTCATAGAACCAAAAGGTGGAGATTAATGTAAATGCTCACAATAAGGGGCTATAACTTTTTCATGGGGTCCCCAGCTTCCAGCCAGATCTACTCTGCCCGTACCTCCCCTGCACCCAGCTGGGATGTTGCCTCTGCAGTCCTCGCCCCGGAGAAGTTCCAGCTCCTATGGTCTCCTGCAACTGTGACTGAACTAACAAATGAATAAAAGACGGGCTAAGTAACTCGGTTTTATTCCCCATGGAACCTGTCAAAGGTAGTGGTCAGGATCAGAAGCTAGAGCTGGGAGACAGGAAGTTACTAATGCAGATTCCCAACTCCTAAACCGGGGTCACAGGTCTATCTTCATGTCTTTGTCCAGGCAGTTGGGACCCCCAGTCCTTCCTTCCTCACCTCCCCAATCCAGCCTGAGAGTCCCACCTCCTCCAGGAAGCCCGCCCTGATCCCCCCAGGGCCTCTAGGTGCCTGCCCCACACTTCTGTCACCCCTGAGCCAGCCACGACTTTCTGGTCCACTGATCTGCGTTTTTCTACCTCTTGAGGGGCATTCCTCTGGGGACAGGAAGCTCTCCCCTGGGCTTCTTCACCAACTCCCATCCAACCCCACCTAGCACATATACAAACAAGCACTGTGCTTTGGAAGACAGGGAAGAATACATGTATGGGTGTGAAGAAGAGATTCTGGGCAAGTTCTCACGTTCTGCTCTCTCTAGAGGATTCAGCAGGGAAAGGGCCGGGGCTGGAGTCAGGAGATGAGAGCACGGGGCCTAGTTCTCCATTAACACAGTCACTGCCTCTGAGCCGCTGACCCTGGGCCGTATCCAGTCTGCCCCTTGTTATACACTGCTGTGCAGCCTTCCTGCTCCCAGCCTCATTTATTCTTTCAACAAACACTTGGTGGATGGCTGTCATGTGCCAGGCTCTGTGAGGCTGAGAGCTAGGGACACAAAGCAGTGGCCAAGTCAGGCTCAGCCCCTGTTCTCTCTCTCCAGACAGAGGGAGCGGGTACTGGTCACCTTTCTCCTCTTGTCTCCACCATAGCTCGTGGCGCTGGGCCAGGCACAGAGGAGATACCACAGAGTCTAAGTTCCTGGTAGGAATAACACTGTCTCTCAACCCAGCAAGCAGACAGCATACTGAACGATGCCTCCATCACATTTCCTCAAACCAAACTTAATTTCTTAGGCCATGCTTGGATGGGGATGCTTAATGACATTATCCGGAAGGATCCGCCCCAGGGCTTCAGTGATGGCTGCACAAGAAAACAAAAACTCAGATTGCCAATTGCCCTTCCCAGGACCCTGGTGGGTATTGCAACCTGACAGGGGAAATGAGGAGACACGAAGCGTGGATGTCGCACTTCTTCAGGAGCCTCAACGGTTTGCAAGGTGTGGCGCTCAGTCTTCAGAGGCCCAGGACCCAAAATCCCATTCTCGAAGTCTTGTCTGCTGGACTCAGCCAGGCATGGGGTCTGCCAGGAGACAGGACTGCCGCAGGATTGATAATGACTGGGTTAAATGCCCTCCCCTCAGTGCGGCCTATGGCTTTGGACTTGCTGGGGTAGGGGTTGGGGGTGGATTACATTCCTTCATTTAAGCAGCAGTAACGATGCCTCCCTGGGGATCTGAGGCTACAGGAAAGTGTAAGACCCGATCACTTCCCTCCTGAGAGAGCTCACGCCAAAGGGGTCAGACCCAGTGACAGGTCTAAATAATGACAAGGACTGTAAAAAGCAGTGCACTTTGATACCACTTGAATTCCTATAATAGACTGCATATTGGTTTCAAATATATACGACACCACTTGTAAAAATGCAAAGCTGATCTAATTCACTCTCCCTGCTTAAAATCCTCCACAGGCTCTCCACAGCTTTCAGGATAAAGTACAAACTCCTAACCCTAACCCTCCCCAAATGCTCCCTGATGCTCCCCTGACCCATCTCCCTCTGTGAAGCCCTTCACGGCGTCCCCACTAACCGGCGTGTCCTGACCCTCTGCTGCCTTCACCCCTTCCCCCCCCCTTGCACGCCCCCCCTTGCACGCCCCTCCACATACACACACCTGGGCAATTCATTCTACTCGGGTATCAGTGCCCCTGGGGAGCTCCCCATCCCGTGCCGTCAGAGCCCCTGCACCTGTCTCCATCACAGACTTATCACGAGGGGCCCTAACGTCTCCTCAGCTGCCTCCCTCCCACCAGACGGGAGACAATGCAAGAGCAGGGGCTGGGTCTCCTCACCGGAGTCCCCAGGACTCTGCAGGGCTCTGGCTCAGAGAAAATGGTGGATGCACAAGCACGAGCAAAGAAATAAAAGCAACCTGCCACTTTAGAGAGAACCTCCACCGAGGCATGACTGGGAGAGCAGAGCTCCCTGAGCTCGGGCAAGTCGTTTACATTTTCAGCCCTCAATTTTCACCTCTGTGCAATGGTGCCAACGGTACCCACTTGGACCTGGTTAGGCTGGGATGTTTCTCAGATTTTCTTAGTACAAATATTAAGCAGAGAGGCTATTCTATTAAAAGATGCTGATTCAGAATGAACCTGCCAATGGTGAATGAGCTAGAGAACCTCCAAGCTTTTACTCACAGGTGTCCATTCACTTTTCTCTCTGTACATGTGCATGGAGCTCACGCGACACTGGGCTGGGCAGGCCCTTTCTTCCCAGGAGAGCCATCTGTGCAGCTCCAGGTGGAACCATCTCACACCCATCTTCCTGGACTGTGAATCAATGAGGCTTCCCCGTGCCTCTCCTTCTTGTGGGGTTTCCATGGGAATCTTCCCACGGGTGACCGAGCCAGGAGCCCCCAGGGCGGAAGCTCAGGCTGTCAGCCAGCAAGGAACGCAGGGGATGGGATGAAGGAGGTTTGCCGGCCGGTGACCAAGCCAGCGTGCTCTGCCAGGTCATTTGAAAGAGACACACCTCCAAGGCAGGAAGGCCAGAGGCCCTATTTCCACGTGTATTCCTGACGGGTCTGGTCATCGCTCCAGCTGCCCCTGTGCCCTAAGCACACGTGGGTAAAGTTCTGCAGGACAGCTGGCCTCTGTGAGACCCAGCATGGCTCAGGCTGGAGCAGAGCTAGGAGAAAGGGGACAGGGTGGGTGCTGCATAACGGGACCCTCTTGGATCAACTTCTATGACGAAAACACAATGATCTTCATGTCTGGCCCATCATTTATCTCATGAGCCGAACTTTGCCCACTTAGTATAACTGGTTGTCTGAAAACTCGGGATGCCTGAATGAAAAGGGAAACTCAGGCTTGGTCTAGGAGATCATAGTAGGAACCTGCTGGGATTTCTGAAGGTCCCTCTGTTAAGCTTCAGCTGTCTCTGGGAGCATTTTCGAGATACGGGGGTGGGGGGGTGGGGGGGCATTGCTGGAGACGAAGAGGGGATGGAGAGGAAGTGGGGAGACAGGGAGACCCAGAGAGAGAGAAGAGAGGGAGGGAGCCCCAGGGAGCAGAGAGCCACTCTGGCCCCGGGAATCTGTGTGACTTGCGAATCTCACAGAATGTGGCTGACAGGTGAGAGGTCTCTGCGGACTCAACCCCACGAGTTTCTGGAGAAGTCAGAGCTCCAGGCTCACTCATAAGTGACTTTTCACAGCACTGAAAGCCAGGTGGGGTACTTGGGAACTGCTCTGGGCCTCTCCCTCTGCACACACCAGCACACGGAGGTGTAGAGCTCGGGGCAGTCTCCTGCCACCTCTCGGCTCTGAGGCCCACCTGGCTGGCCTCATAAATGGGGCACGCCCACTGCTGCATCTTCATTGTCTGCTGTGCCCTCTCTGCATGCATCTTCTCTCGTGACTGGCAGTTCCAGCGCTCTGTGGAGCCTCCCAAACGGGGTCTCCAGCCCCGCCTTCTCTCCTCAGCACCAGACCCACCTATCCCAAGGCCTCTGGCCACGCCAGACTAGGGGCTCCTTCAAACGACCTTGTAAAGCCAGCTGGTCTCTTTCCCCTAGGACACGCCCACCCACTCTAGATATCAGACCTGGGGTTTCGGGGGCCACTGGCACCTCAGAATCTACATGCCCAGGACTGAAAGCAGCCTCTTCCCTCTCCGGCAAACCAGGTTCTTCTCTCGTCCCCATTTCTGCCATGGATCCCCCTGTCTCTCGGTCTCCCTCAATGCCTTCAGCTCTCCCTCAATTCAGATCTTGCCCGGATTACTAAATGGTCTCCCAGTGGGGCTCCCTGACTCCAGTCTGTGGCTCCCAAGCCACCCTCCATGCTGCCACAGGGTAACTCTGACCAAGGCACACACACACCTTTTGTTCAGCTCTCCAGGTGGCTTCTCCAGGGAGAAGCCGCACCCCTTAGCTTGGCATGTAAGAGTCCTTAAGATCTGTTCTTGCTTACTTCTCCCACGCCTAGTCTCCCAGCACGGCCCCCATCAGACCAGTCATAGCAGACTCCCCTGAGAGACCACATCCTGCCCATACCTTGGCCGCGGGGGCCTTCCCACCTTCCCTTGCCTAGCTGACAGTCATTCATTCTCCTCCCACCCGCAAGCGGGACCGGGCACCCTCTGTGGTGTCCCTCCATCTCCCTTCAGCCTCGTCCTGCATCCACAGCTGTCTTCTGCACCCCGTGCTACATTTCTTGCTGGCGAGGCCAGCACCCAGCCAGCCTCTATCTCCTACCAGCACCATACGGGCATCTGCTACCTCTGTCTGCATTAGAAAGCACTTCGCAGACTGAAGAAGAAACTTCCACTCCACACCTCTTGTATAGTCTGCATTTTTAACAACAAACATTTTTCTTTCGTAACTTTTCTTTCATTTTTCTTTCATAGCATTTTAAATGGGGGTTAACTCGATATGTGTAGCAAAAAATCACATGCAATCAACACCACCCTGGAAAGTTCTTCTGAAGAAGGTTCATGATACCCAATTTGGGTCTACCATCCTCTTTCCCAAGGGGTTCAGCACAGACAACTGTTTTTCCTCCAGCTTCAGAACCGATACAGCCAGTGAGACTTATTTAGGGACCACGTTTTATTTAAAATATTTTATTTAAAATGGAGACTTCCCTGATGGTCCAGTGGTTAAGACTCTGCACTTCCACTGCAGGGAGCATGGGTTCGTTCCCTGGTCGGGGAACTAAGATCCCGCATGCCGCGCGGCATGGCCAAAAAATAATAATAATAACAAAATAAAATGTGTTGCTGTTTTATTTAATTTTTTTGTTGTTGATCTTTCTTGCCAAGTATGTTTGGTTACGTTCACATACGTTAAGTGCATGTATTTATGTACTTATTTTTTTTAACTGACTCAGGCAGAGACTTCTGGTAGCTTTGCTCCAGGTACCTTCACACCCCCTGATTTTCTGCACCGAGTGGCCTGTTCTGCCTGCCGGGCTGCCTGAGACCCTTCATTCCTGTACCAATAGAGAAGGGGCCTTTCAAGAACCTGCCAATGTTACAACAGGTCAGGCAACTCGGGGAGAATCAATTAGCCCCCATATGGTGAATGGCACTAGGTCTTTTCCCAGAGGGATGGGGAACGCTGCACTGGCCCAGGTCTTGGCCACTTTCTGGGGTAGAAGCGAAGCCTCCCAAGGACAGGCCTGTCTAAACGAGAAGGAGCCAGTCTTAAAAAAGCCAAGGGAAAAAGTCCTTGGAGTGTTGGAGCAAAACCAAAAAGGCCAGGGGGTGGAGGGTAATGAGAGAGGCAAACAGTGAGAAAGGGGTGAAGGGAGCAGTCAGACCCGGAGGGCCCTGGGGGCACCTAGATTTTACACCCTGGCAACTTCGAGGACGTTCTAAGACTGGGAGGGATTTGATCTATTATATATTTTTAAAAGATGTTTCTGATAAATTATTATTATTTGCTAATCTGATTTGTGAAGAATTGTATCTTATTGTAGTTTTAACTTACATTTTTCTTACTGAGTGAGGTAGGGCAGCTTGTCTTATGTTTGCTATTTCAATTTTATTTTGTGCATGTGAACTGTTGATGGTCTTTGTCTGTTTTTGCCCTTTTTCTTCTTGACTTGAGAACATTTGTACACATTGAAGAGATGAGCCCTTTGTGAGAGGAGTGACGATTCTCTCCCCAGTTTGTCATATGTCTTTTAACTGTTTCTGGTGATGTCCCTGTAGATTTTCTTTTTATATAATTCAGTTTATCAGTCTCTGAAATAAAATAGAAATACAGACTGGAGAGATATTTGAGTGGAATGGCCAGCAAGTTGAATTTTGTTTGCTGTTTGTCAAAAGTGGCTTAAATTCCTTTTATTACTACGTTTAAAGGAAGTTTAAAAAATGGAATCAATCAGAGGGTATGTATCTCAAGAGGATTATGCCCTTGTGTCAAGCATGTTCATATCATGCTACTGACACAGTCTTTCTACAAACTCCATTAATCAGTAGCACTTTTTGAAAAATGAAGGTGTGGGAGATGAGGGATTCCCCCATCAGCCTCAGTGACAGAGGCTTCAGGATTTTGTTGGAGGATAGAGGCACCAAGGTGGGAAAACAGAGGGAGAGACAGGAGAGGGGAGAGACGTAGTGCACTGATGCTTCTTCCCTAGGTGCGATGACCTCCTGGAAGGGGGGACGGGCAGTTCCTGGATTCTCCTTTTAATAGCTTTTTTCTGAGGCTCAGGCACGCCTTCCTGATTTATGCTCATCGATTGCAGGGGGACAGAAGGTGCGTGGAGGAGGGAGGCTCAGATTCCTAGAGAGGAGAGGACTCCTACCTTCACCCCCCAAACTCCCCCAGGAGGAGGATGGGGCAGACGAGGAAACTGAGCTGGGAGAGATGAGAGTACTTGCCCAAGGTCACACCGCTGGTGTGGAGGCGGAATTCGAACTCAAGCCTTACTCCAGAGCCCAGAGCTCCCCACCTCCTAGCGCTGGCGGCCCAGAAGTGCCCTCCTCTCCTTTCCAGTCCGCAACAGCCCACGCTCCGCCATCCGGGAGGCAGGAGCAGCCACTCCCCCTTGCTTCTCCCGCCAGGGAGAGGTCCTGGGCTCGCGTCCCCTCCTGGCTCTGAGCCCGTGGCGCGTCTTGCGCTACCCGGGCGGACACATTCACCGCGCTCCAAGCTCTGGCCTCCTTCCTCCTTCCCAGACCCCACCCCCAACCCCTGCCCGTGACTCACGAAGCACGCGACCACCTCCCTTCTTAAGCATCGCCAAGTTTGCCTCCAAGCAAGGCCAGGAACTGGCCCCAAGCAGCGCCCGGACCGGGCGACAAGCCTCACTATCCAGCGTCAAGAGTAAACGATAACAGCCACCACTTCACCAGCGCCCACTGCGTGCCGGGCGCTTGATTTCCACCGCTCTGAACACGCCCCACCAACAACCCAGATGAACAGACCCCTGGAAATTACTGTCCCCAATACATACACGAGAGAGCTGCTGCAGCTCTGGAAAGTTGGATAACACGCTTGGGCTCACACAGCTAATAATAATGCTGGCTAACATTTGATCGAGTATCTCCTATGTGCCAGGCACAGGTCCACGTACATTACGAGGACCACCCCATAGATCCTACCAATAGCCCTATTAAAAGGGCACCATTATCATCCCCATCCTATGCATGAGGAAATCGAGGTTTGGCGCCTTGCCCAAGGTCACGCAGCCAGTGAATGACAGATCATGGACCCAACCCAGGCAGGGTGACTAGGGGGAGGGGGGTAGTTTTTTGTGGTGTCTCCATTACGCAGAAAAGCAGCGGGCTTCGAACCTATGGCACCAGGGGCCGGCCCTCAACGCCCCATGGCTGCGCGCAAACCAACCAGGTCGGACTGCCACAGCCTTTAGAGAGGAATTCCCGAGGACCTGGACGGGACCCACGCCAGGAGCGTCGGCTGTGGCGAGTGCCGGCCCGCACGAGGTCCGCGCGGCCAGATTTCGAGTCCCGCGTGCCCCTCACCAGAAGATAGAGAATACTCACCATAAAAGAGAGGGCAAGCGCCTGCCCTGGAGGAATCGCCAGCGCTGGCAGGTCCTGGACTGCCGGGAGAGGCGTCTGCCGCCGCTGC
The DNA here is from genome assembly GCF_005190385.1 of Monodon monoceros. Lineage (NCBI taxonomy): Eukaryota > Metazoa > Chordata > Mammalia > Artiodactyla > Monodontidae > Monodon > Monodon monoceros. Next base: position 121,622,940 of record NW_021703767.1, read on the forward strand.
CGCCCACTCAGGGGCGCCCGAGCGACCCCGAAGATGCCGGCTGGCTCCCCGGGGCCAGGGGCGCGTCCTCACGGCCCGTGCCCAGGAGCAGCGCCCCCTCTGCCCAGCAGGGTGGCCTGGAGTTGGAGCGTTCTTGGGAAGTTGGCGCTCCGGCGCGGCGGGAGGGCACAGGAGGCCGGGTGGAAGTGGGGAAGCGCCTTTCTGCGCGGATCCCGGGGGCGCGCCAAGGCCCGCGCTCCAGCGGTTCCTAAGCTCCGCGCCAGACCCGGAGGGCGGCGAGTCCCGAGCTCGGGGCGCACGGGCCGCGCCTCGGCCTCCGGTCCCTGGCGCGCCCAGCGACTTCCCCCGCGCCCTGGGCGCACGCACTGGTGCTTGGAGCTGGGGCCCGGGCCCGGGCTACGGTGCGCTCATCGCCCTCCCCAGGGGCTGGGCGCCTTTGTGCGCGGGGCGCGTCGGCCGCCGCGGCCAGCTCTGGATGCTGCAGCCGCCACCGCCTCCCCCTCTTCCTCCGCCGCCGCCCGCTCCCCGCCTTCCCGGCCGGCCCGGAGGCTGCAGCTGAAAGCCGATCCGGCTGAGCTCATCCCTGAAGGCCACTAATCCAATAGCCGCGGAAGGCGCGGCCGCCGGGAACGCCCCTTCCCCCACCATCCCGCGCCCCGGCCCGTCCCAGCTCGGGCCGCTGCCGGCGCCGCCACCTTCCCGAGGCCACCAGCTGGCGGGAGAGGGAAGTGGAGCCCGCGCCCGCGTCCCCGTGCCGAGTCGGCGCGGTCGCCATTCACCAGCCCGCTAGCCCGCGCACTCCCTCACTCACGCACTCATTCATGCGCGCCCCTCCCTATTCATTCAAGAGCTCCGGGAGCGCCGGGGTGGGTACCCCTGAGCTGGAGGGGACACACACAGTCACTCGGCAGCTTTGCTGTCTTTACCCAATGCATGTGGGAAATAGCAGCCGGGGAAAGGGCATGGTTTAATAACCTCTTCCTCAGACACGTGTCTACACTTAATTTTTTAAGATCAGGATCCAACTCATCTTCTAAAGTCCAATTTCATAACGCACCTGCTTCACGGAGCCTTCCCCGCCCACCCAAGGCGCAAGTAGGTGGGTCTCTCTACTCTGCCTGCTACCAGCGCTGAAGGTGGGCAGCCTCTTTGCCAGCAGGCGCAGAGAGATAAGGAAGAGGGCGTGGCCAGAGCGGAGGCCAAGCGAGTGCTTGTAGCATCAGTGCTTCCTTGGGGATATTGAAAGTTACTGGTCTGGGTGCCTTCGTCTCTGCTCCCAGAGTTGACCTCAGTTCATTCCACAGTCATTTGGTCTGACCCCAGCCCTCTCTGTGCCAGGTACCAAAGAGCCTCGATGCAGAGCGCCCATTCATCTGGGACACAGGCAAGCAAAGGCAATCCAACCTAGTGCGAGAAATGTTTTGATGGCGGCTCTGGGGCTCCTTTCCCAGACTGGGAAGGGCAGTCTGGAATTAGCTCCTGGAGGCAGAGGGATGGGATGGTCACCTGGCTAGGTTCCTATCACAGCACAGAGCCTATGGTATGACTGGAATGTAAACAATAAGGTAAGATGTAGCTGGAGGGATGGACAGTGGCTAGGGTCTTGGGAGCCATCCAAAGAGTTTGACCGTTCCCCCAAGATTAGTTGAGGCCTTTAAGCAGGGTAATATTTTGTCAGATTTGCATTCTATAAAGATCTCTCATAGCAGAGTGGGTGGATGGAGGAAATCAGCTTGGAAGCTACTGGAATAGTCCAAGCAAAAGATGATGCCTCATAAACCAGGGTAGCCGTGGTGGGATGGCCAAAGGGTGTATTGATCAAGTATTTGTTGCACTTAACCTATTGTTTTGTCGTTGCCTGTTTGTATGTCTGTCTCCCTCCTAAGGCTGTGAACCCCCCAAAGGGCAAGAATACATTTTATACATCTCTGGATTCCCTGTACCCAGCACAGAACAGACATTGAGTAAATGTGATTTGAACTGACCCGAGTGGCAGTTCTGATGTACATTCACACTTACTGTATTTTGGGGGTCTCCACAGCAGGCCTTTCTATCCCCCCCCATTAGGAAACTCTTGGAGCATCTACTCTGCAAGTTACTGAGGGGGCTATGGACACAGGTGGGGGGCAAGAAAAGAAAATCTGGGGAAAAAAGATATAAAAGCAAAGGGGAATTAAAAGAAGACTTTCAGTGGCTTCTCCACCTGAACCTAATCTGGCTGACGGGGTGGAGGAAGAGGATGCCATCACTTGCCCTCTTTGCTGGAAACACGACAACAGCTTCAAGGACAAGATGGGGAAGGAGAAATAGCCACAATTTGAGAAACTAACTTCCCTCTCCCTTGGGGGCTCCAGATAGGTTCAACATACTGACCCTTCCAAATATGCCTTAGGCCCAAAGGAGTGGCCACAAGAGCCCCCCAAGTGTCCCTGCAGGCCCTAAAATACTCCAGCCCCTGGATACCAGGTGAAGCAATTTGTCATTTTGGTAGAAACCAGAATAACCTGGCTATTAAAACTCTTCACATTAAGGTAAGCAGCCTCTAAGATGTCTCCAGCAGTCTCTGCCTCTCAGTTTCACACCCTTGTGTAACCCCTCTGCTTAGGTGTGGGCTGGCCTCATGGACTTGCTTCTCACCAAGAGAATAATGTGGAAGTGATTAACTGATTCACTTTGTTATAAAGCAGAAACTAACACACCATTGTAAAGCAATTATACTCCAATAAAGATGTTAAAATAATAATAATAATAATGCGGAAGTGATGGATGACCCATCCAAGATTAGGTTTTAAAAAGACTGTGGCTTCTACTTTGAGCATTCTCTCTCTCTCTCTCTCTCTCTCTCTCTCTCTCTCTCTCTAACTTTCTTTTGAATTAGCTCTCTGGGAGAAGCCAGTGCTATATGTGGAAGCAGCCTTGTGGAGAGGCCCATGTGGTGGGGACAGAGGCCTGCCAACAACTCACTTCAACTTCTAAGTGAGCGAACTTAGGAGCAGATCTCACCCCCCAGTCCCAGCTGAGCCTTCATATGAGACGGCAGCCCTTGTCTGACACCTTGACTGCAAGTTCATGAGAAACCTTGAATCAGAGACATTCAGCTACACTGTGCCCACATTCCTGACCACAGAAACTGTAAAAGAATAAATGTTTATTGTATTAAGCTGCTCATTTGGGGGGTAATTTCTTGTGCAGCAATAGATAACTCATGCAAGACGTTCTTAACTGTCCAAGGTTGATTCAAAAAATAAGTCCTCAAAGAACTAGCCAGTCTCACTCCAAAGAAAACACAATATTTCATGCGTATGGCCAGGCAGCCTTAATGTTTAATTTCAATTCAGACTCTTTGGGTCTTAGCTTTCTCATTGTAAAATGGGGACAGAAGGATTTCCTGAGTATGGTTATGTGTTGTAGCATGTTACATACATAGTAGCTGCTCAGTAAGTCTTTTTCTTCTACTTCTGGGCAGTAGGTGAAGACCTGCAGCATTCTTGGGATTTCTCGGGCTAAGGCAAAGTCATGCCTAGAGCAGAAGGTCCACTGGGGGGCTGCTACAGTCAGGGGTCCAGAACCTCTGTAATGCAAAGCTGTGAACCCCACCATTTGCTTGCCTCTTCTCCCAAGCGGCTTAGAATCTACTTACCAGGTTTCAGCAACCTTGGTCTCCTTCTCAGTCTTCCAAAAGTATCAACTGTAGTTTAATAGAAGGTGAGGAAAAACCGTCAGTACTGAGAAATTCTGGCGCTTGAGGCTTGCTCCGAGGAGATGCATGCCAGGGAGGAGAAGGGTGCTGTGTGCTGTCGGCACATCCTCTGCCCTCCCTCAGAGGAAACCCCATTTGAACCCAGCCTGCAGTGTGGGGTTGCCCATAAGGGGCCCTCCTCTCTGGTCCTCTCTACGGCTCACTCGCCACCATCTCTATCCCCAACTGCTGCAGCGCCTCCTTACTTCTGCTCCACAGCTAGAGCTGGCTTCTCAAAGTGAAAGTCAGCCCTGCCGCCCCCTTCAGAGGATGGCCCACAGGGTGGTTTTCCCACTTCTTAGCTGAATCTGGCTCCTGCGTGCTAGCCTCACTTTCCTGCACCCTTGCTCTGGGCCAGGCCACCTCTGAGCAACTCCAGGGAACCAAGCTTCCTCCCTGACACCAGCCTTCACGCACACTGACCTTTCTCCCTGGCACAGACTTTGCCCGGGTAACTCCAATTCTCTGCTTGTATGCATGCCCTCTCCTCCAGAAAGCCTTCCTGAAAGCCTAGTCTCGGTGTACCCCCTCCTGTGTGTGCCCTCTGGCCTGTGCCCTCTCTCAGGGCCCCAATTCCACTGTTGCTGCTGCCTCTTTTCTTGCCATTCTCCCCTCCCACAAGATGTGAGTGCTTCCAGGGCTGAGCTGTCTTTTTCTTCTTTACAGCTTTTGCACTCCCACCTCCATTTCCAACTCACTGATTTCTCTAAGCTCTACAGACCTCCCCAGCAGCCCCAGGTGGGTTAGGGAGCCCCACAGCAGCTTGTTGTCTTACCTCTGTCACAGCACATCGCAAACCCTTCGGGAACTGTCAGACTCCCGCAGCAGACAGCGGCTCTCTTAAGGGCACGACTGTGTCTGTTTCACCTCAGGGCTCCTGGCACCCAACCTAGGGCCAGGTACGCAGTAGACAGCCAATAAAAGGTCATGGAATAAATGACTGAAGTCATGGCAGAAGGAAGGAAAGACAAAGGTTGGGAGGAAGAAAATCTATCTCCATTACCCCCTCCCTCCCTCCCTCCCTCCCTCCCTTCCTTCTGACATCAATGCTGAGAATTGGGTTAATCATATTCCTTGGTTCATGACACACTGTCATCATTAACCTATGCATGGCCCTTACATAGTTATGTATTTATTCATAATATAGTAAACACCTATGGGTCCACCATCCAACCCAAGGCACCTACGTCTCCCATGTGCTCCTTTTCTAGCCCATCATTTTGCCTCCCCATCACGTAAAACCACTCTCCTGATTGTTAAGATTTATCATTTCTTTATATTATTTTTTTCAAATATCTATACAGTTGACCCTTGAACAACCCCAGGAAATGGGGGTGCCAATCCCCACGCAGTTTAAAATCCTTATATAACTTTATAGTTGGCCCTCTGACCCTCTGTATCCGAGGTTCTACATCCAGGGATTCAACCAACCACAGATTGTGTAGAACCGTAGGACATATTTCTTGAAAGCCATCCGTGTGTAAGTAGACTCGTGTGGTTCAAACCCAAGGGTCAACTGTGTGTGTGTTTTTGCATGTGTGTATATATATACACACACACATATATATACACAATATATATATGCTTAAACATTATTTTATTTAGTTTTACTTGTTTTTTAAGCTTTATTAAAAGATGTTATACTGTATGTAGTTTTCTAGGACTTGCTCTTTGGACTCAACAAGATTCATCCATATTGATGCATGCAACTGTAGCTCATTCATTTTCATGGCTATAATAGCTTATTGGGTGAACAAACACAATGTTAAAAAATTATTCCTGACATTTGTTAAACACGGTAAGGAGGGCTTCCCTGGTGGCGCAGTGGTTGAGAGTCCGCCTGCCGATGCAGGGGACGTGGGTTCGTGCCCCGCTCCGGGAAGATCCCACACGCCGCGGAGCGGCTGGGCCCGTGAGCCATGGCCACTGAGCCCGCGCATCCGGAGCCTGTGTTCCGCAACGGGAGAGGCCACAACAGTGAGAGGCCCACGTACCGGAAAAAAAAAAAAGATGGTAAGGAAAACTCTTCCATGGGGGCGGGGTGGGGAGGTACAGGGGAGAGCGATCAGGTTCAACTCTGAATACAACAAAGACAAGTGGGGATTTATAGCCAAGGAGCAAGGTTGGGGGGTCAGGGGATGGAAAATTACTAAGAGCAAACACAGGGGTAAGGAGGATTCTTGCTAGACTGACTCAACAGGGTCCTTGCTGAAGGCAGGCCAGCATGAGGGATGAGAGATTTGATCAGATGTTGAGGGTGGTCAGGTACCAAAGGGTGGGAGAGTTTTGCTAAACTGACTTAGCAGGATTCTTACTCAAACTGGATTCTAGGAGAACAGAGAGGGAAGCCCAAGGTCAGGCCTGGATGAGCAGAGGAAACATTAAAGTTTGGTCAAAAGAAAGAGTCTTTGCCAGCAGTTTATTTTTCCATGGTCCTTTCAAGGAGTGTTGGGATTGATTCTAGTTTGGGGCTATTATGAACAGTGCTGCTATGAACATTCTTGAACAGGTTCCCTACTGCATCTGTGCTAATGTTTTCTTGGGCCTATTCGTAGGAGTGGACTTGTTGATTCACTGTCTAGCCTGGGTCAGCCTATCCAAAGCTATGCTAAAAACTGTTTCAATCCTCCACATCAAATGTCATCAGGGGGATGCAAATCAAAACAAGGTACCACTACGCACCTGTTAGAATGGGCAAAATCCAGAATACTGACAGCATCAAACACTGATGAGGATGTGGAGCAACAGGAACTCTCATCCATTGCTGGTGGGAATGCAAAATGGTGCAGCCACTTCGGAAGACAGTTTGGCAGACTCCTAGAGGAGTTGAAAACCTATGTCTACACAAAAACCTGCACATGGATGTTTATAGCAGCTTTATTCATAAGTGCCCAAATTTGGAAGCAACCAAGATGTCCTTTGTAGGTGAACGGATAAATAAACTGTGTACATCCATACAATATTATTCAGGACTGAAAAGAAATGAACTCTCGGGCTTCCCTGGTGACGCAGTGGTTGAGAGTCCGCCTGCCGATGCAGGGGACACGGGTTCGTGCTCCGGTCCGGGAAGATCCCACATGCCGCGGAGCGGCTGGGCCCGTGAGCCATGGCCGCTGAGCCTGCGCATCTGGAGCCTGTGCTCCGCAAAGAGGCCACAACAGTGAGAGGCCCATGTACCGCAAAAAAAAAAAAAAAAGAAATGAACTCTCAAGCCTTGAAAAGACAGGGAGGAAACTTAAATGTATGTTTCTTACTAAGTGAAAGAAGCCAATCTAAAAAGGCTACATATAGTATGATTCCAACTATATGACACTCTGGAAAAGGCAAAGAAGTATGGAGACAGTAGGAAGATCGTTGGTTGCCAAGGGTTAGGAGGGAGGAAGGGATGAATAGCTGGAGCACAGATTTTTACAGCAGTGAAACTACTCTGTGTGATGCTATAATGGTGGATACAGGTCGTTAGACATTTGTCGAAACCCACAGCATGTACACCAAGAGCGACCCTAAGAAAAGCTATGGACTTTGACTGCTAATGATGTGTCGGTGCAGGTTCATCAGTTGTAACAAATGTATCACTCTGGTGGGGGATGCCCATTATGGGGGAGGCTGTGCATGTGTCAGAGCAGGGGGTGTATGGGAACTCTCTGTACCTTCCACTCAGTTGTGCTGTGTCCCTAAAACTACTCTAAAAATGAAGTCTATTTTTTTTTTTTAAAAACTGTTTCAGTACAGCTACGAAACATGGAGGGCTAAAGGCACCATAAATAATTTGCATCATTCACAGGACACAAAAATGATTGACCCAGGGATCCCCAACACTATTTCCTTGGAATCATTTGCATACAAATGATTTGCATACCAACATAGCTGCAGATCCCAGGTTATTCCATTCCCCTTCCTGTTGCCCTTTACTTCCTAGATGAGCAGAGCTACTGGGGCCCTGAGGTCTGAGCACCCCAGGAGGACTCTGGAATACACCCGAGTTAGCCTGTAGTAAGAAAGAAGACAGGTGAGACTCAGTGGCAGAGACCCCAAATTCATCCAGTGAACACTGAACTTGATGCAGGACAATGTATTAAGGATACACACACCCACACACCTACACCCAGAGTCCTGGAGAGTTCTGTGGTCATAAAACACCTTGGTACAGTGGGATGGGGTGGCGGGATGGAGGGCAGAACACGGCAGGGTCACACCACAGAACTTTTAGCCTTTAATGGATTTCTATAAGCCTCATTTTTCTCATATAAAATGGGAGAGATACTATCTAGCACATAGAGTTGTACGGATTAAAGGAGGTGATGTCTATAAGGGCTTGGCCAATGTTTGTTCTTCAAATTGTGATCTTGCACAAGTTACCAAATGTCTGGGAAGCTCAGTTTCCAATCTGTGAACTAATAAATGTACCTTTCTCTAGTGGCATTTGTCACATTGGGACCCTGAGCGGCTGAACCACCTTTCTAAGCCTGAGGAGTTCCCCTCTGCGTGCATCCAGGTAGGAAGCAGAGTCGCTTCCTGCTGATGGACAAAAAGCCCAGCGCCCAGTCATGGCTCTCAAATCTCTTGCAAACCCTCTTTGCATTTTATTTTTGGTAAAATCAAACAAATAAAACCCCTTCATGGGACTTCCCTGGTGGTGCAGTGGTTAAGAATCTGCCTGCCAATGCAGGAGACACGGGTTCGAGCCCTGGTCCGGGAAGATCCCACATGCCGCGGAGCAGCTAAGCCTGTGCGCCACAGCTACTGAGCCCGTGCTCTAGAGCCTGCAAGGCATAACTAATGAGCCCACGTGCCACAACTACTGAAGCCCATATGCCTAGAGCCCATGCATCACAACTAAGAGTAGTCCCTGCTCGCTGCAACTAGAGGAAGCACGCACACAGCAGCAAAGACCCAAGGCAGCCAAAAATAAATAAATAAATTTATAAAAATAAAAACAAAAGCCCCTTCATGTCCTAGCCTCCCTTTCCCTGGATGGGGGTGTGATCTGGATTCTACCAGACAAATACACCAGTCAGATTCAGAAGTTCGCTACTGCAGGAAATTCTCTAGGACTACGGCGTTAGTTCTGGCTGGTACTTCTGGGGAAGTAGAGGCAACTCTTTTCTGGGATCAGGGTAAGAGTGGCAGCTTCCTCATCTCAGCTGTGGCAGAAGCTCCCTTACCAGGCCTGTTCTGCAGTGTAGACAGAAGTATTTTCCAGAAAGCTCAGTCCAGAGCCTAATTTTCAACAATCTGAATGATTCCATAAGCTATTTAATCTGTTTTACTAAGTCCCACCTGCATGAAGTAGGTGGAGTGGATTCTATCGTTGACAACTAAGAACCCCTTCTGTTGCCCTCCCTTTTCCAGTCTTCCTGACGGCTTGGCCAATCAGAACCTCCCTCCTGGGTTTTCAAAGCTGGAATCAGCTATTCCAAAAAAGCAAAGATGGTGGAGAATTCATTCTTTGTTTTTGTTTGTTTTTGTTTTTGTTTTTTTTGCGGTACGCGGGCCTCTCACTGTTGCGGCCTCTCCCGTTGCGGAGCACAGGCTCCGGACGCGCAGGCTCAGCGGCCATGGCTCACGGGCCCAGCCGCTCCGCGGCATGTGGGATCTTCCCGGACCGGGGCACGAACCCGTGTCCCCTGTATCGGCAGGCGGACTCTCAACCACTGCGCCACCAGGGAAGCCCGAGAATTCATTCTGATGGAGGCATTGGCAGCAGCAACATCCAGATCCCAGGGATGCCATTAGCACTGGTACCCACTCCCGTGTCCAGTGATCAGTGCTGGGAATGGCAGCTCAGTAGTTTGGGTTTGGGGTGTGATTCCAGCTGTATTCCTGCTGCCCGGCATTTGTTGTTGATTTTATTGTTGTTGCTGCTCCTGCCTGTTCTTTTTCTGGATCTTGCTCTCCAGCCTTCCCAGGCGTTCTGTGATTTCCCAATTTCCCTTCTTTTTAAATCTGGTCATACAGTGAATTACAGTGATTGAGTTTTGAATGTGGAACTAACTTTGCATTCCTGGAATAAATCCCACTTGGCCACGACATATTATCCTTTTAATACATTGTTGGATTCCATTAGCATATATGTTCGTGAGGAATACAGTCTGTGCTTTTCTTTTCTTGTAATGTCTTTTGCCTGGCTTTGGCACCAAACTAATGCTGGCTTTCAAGAATGAGTTAACAATGTTCCTTTTTCTTCTAAGAAAAAAGAAGAGTTTATATAGAATTGGTATTATTTCCTCCTTAAATGTTTCATAGAATTCACCAGTGAAGTGATCTGGCCCTGGATTTTTCCTTTTTTTATTTTTTATTTTATTATTATTATTATTTTTGCCTGCGTTGAGTCTTTGTTGTGGCGCCCGGGCTTCCCTCTAGTTGTGGTGTGCAGGTTCTCTCTCTAGTTGTGGCACGTGGGCTCCAGGGTGCACGGGCTCAGTAGTTGTGGCACACAGGCTTAGTTGTCCCGCAGCCTGTGGGATCTTAGTTCCCTGACCAGGGATCGAACCCGTGTCCCTGGCATTGGAAGGCAGATTCTCTACCACTGGACCACCAGGGAAATTCCTGGAGCTTTCTTTATGGGGAGAGTTTTAAATAGAAATTCAATGACTTTAACTTAGATATAGAGCCATTCTGTTTATCTGTTTCTTTTTGAATGAACTATAGTAGTTTATATCTTTCAAGACATTTGTCATTTCATCTAATTATTGTATATATTGACATTAAGTTGTTCATAATTTTTCCTTACCGTCCTTTTATTACATGAAAAATCTGTAGTGATATCACCTCTCTTGTTTCTGATACTGGTAACCTGGGTCTTCTCTCTCTTATTTTGTCTGTTCAGTCTGGCTAGCAGTTTATCGATTTTATTGATGGTCTCAAATAATCAGCTTTTGGTTTCATTCATTTTCTCTATTTTTTTGTTTGTTTTTGTCTGTTTATTTTTTGGCTCTATTTCCTTTCTTCTGCTTACTTTTGGCATCCATTTGCTCTTTCACTAGTTTCTTAAGGTGGAAGCTGAGATCATTGATTTTAGACCATTTTTCTTGGCTAATATAGGCCTTTAGTGCCATAAATTGTTTTTTAAGTACCACATCTCACAAATTTTGCAACGTAGCATTTTCATTTACGTTCAGTTCAAAATACTTTGTAACGTAATTTTTTTTCTTTTTGATGCATAGCTTACTTAGAATTGTGTTATTTTGTTTCCAAATATTTGAAGATTTTCCAGACATCATTCCAGTATTGATTTCTAATTTATTTCTATTGTGGTCAGAGAACATTCTTTGTATAACTTAAATAGTTTTAAATTTACTGAAACATTTCATGGCTCAGAATATAGTTGAACTTTCTAAATGTTTTGGGTCCACCTCAAAAGAACATGTATTCTGCTATTGTTGGGTGGAGTGTTCTGGAAATACCAATGAGGTCAGGTTGGTTGTGTTATTAAAGTCTTCTCTATTCCTACTGATTTTCTATCTATCTGTTCTGTCAGTCCTTAAGAGAAGGATGTATGACTATACCTGTGGATCTATCTGCTTCTTGCAGTTCTATCACTTTTTGTTTCATGTGTTTTGAAGCTTTGTTTTAGGTGCATATACCTTTGGGTTGTTTCATCCCTTTATGAAATGACTCTCCTTGTGCCTGCTAATAATACTCACTGCCCTGAAATCTGTTTTATTTCTTATTGCTATATCTGCTCTCACTTTTTAAAATTAGTGTTAGCACAATGCATCTTTTCCATCCTTTTACTTTTAAAATATGTGGGTCTTATAAAGCAGGTCTGATGGTAATGAGTTCTTGAGGCTTTTGTATATCTGAAAAAGCCTTGCTGGCCCTCACTTTTGAAAGCTTTTCCTCTTGGTAAAGAATTCTAGGTTGATGGATTGTTTTTCTTTCGTTGCTTTAAAGATGTTGCTTCATGGTCTTTTAGCTTGAATTGTTTCTGACAAAAAATTTGCTGTCATCCTCTTTGTTCCTCTGTATGTAATGTGTTTCCTCCTTTCCTCTAGCTACTTCCAACATTTTTTCTTTATGAGTGGTTTTAATCAATTCAATTATGATGTGCCTCAGTGTCATTTTCTTTACGTGTCTTGTGTTTGAGTTTCTTTAAGTTTTTTAGATCTGTGGGTTTAGAGTTTTATTCATATTGGGAAATTTGGGTGCTATTATTTCTTCAAATATTTTTCTGCTCCTCCATTTCCTTCAAGGACCCCTACTTCACATGCCCAGGCTGCCTGAAGTTGTCACACAACTTGCTGTCATTCTGTTCATGTTTTTCATCTGTTTCCTCCCTGTGCTTCATTTTCAACAGTTTCTATATTTTTATGTCCTCAATTTCACTAACTCTTCCTTCTACCATGTCTAATCTGTGATTAATCCCACCCAGTGGGATTTCATCTCAAACACTGTAGATTTGTTTCTAGAAATTTAACTTGGGCCTTTTTTTTTCTATATCTCCCATGTATTTATTTAACATACTTGGTATCTCAAATAGTATCTCAAATGTATGGGATACAGTCATAGTACTTTTTAAAATGTCCTTGTCCACTAATTCTATTATCTGGGTCATTTCTGGGTTAGTTTCAATGGATTGATTTTTCTTCTCACATTGGGTTGCATGTACCTGCTTTTCTGCATGCCTGGTAATTTTTTCCCACTGTGGAGCAAGAGCCTTTTCTTATTTTGCCTGATGACCACTCTGGCTGGTAGGGAGAGAAGCTATTTCTAGTCCTAGGTGAGCTCCAGAGATTGCTCCCTCTAGTTTTTTTTTTTTTTTTTTTTTTTGCGGTACGCGGGCCTCTCACTGTTGTGGCCTCTCCCGTTGTGGAGCACAGGTTCCGGACGTGCAGGCTCAGCAGCCATGGCTCACGGGCCCAGCCGCTCCGTGGCATGTGGGATCCTCCCCGACCGGGGCACGAACCCATGTCCCCTGCATCGGCAGGCGGACTCCCAACCACTGCGCCACCAGGGAAGCCCATGTTCCCTCTAGTTTTATTGGTAGTTACTTTCCATGCCTTGGATAGTTTCCTCTTGTGCACGCCCTGATCTGTGCTCAGCTGAATCTTCTAGGGGGACCCTTTGCAGATCTCCATGGTCCTCTCTCTGTGCAGCTTTCTCCTTTCCAGTACTCTGCCCTGCAAATTTTAGTTGCCTTGGCCTCCTTGCTCTCAGCTCCATATTCCCAAACCAAGGAGAATACCAAGCTCTGCCAGTCTTCCCCTTTTTTTGCAAACTCCCATATCTCAGAGCTTACTGTCCTTCATTGCCCATTATACAATATCTTAAAAACCATTGTTAAAAAGAAAAAAACCATTGTTTTATATATTTCACTGACTTTTTAGTTCTTTCAGGTGGGAGGGCACATCCAGCCTGTGTTTTTCCATCTTGGCTGGAAGCAGAAGCCTTCCTTTTGTACTTCCCTTTGTACACAGGCAGAGTAATTTTCTGATGTTTACAATGGAGAACACTGGGTGAAACTCTACCTTGTAAGATTAATGTGAAGATTAAATGAGAGAACACATATAATTGCTCAGGACAACGCCAACACTGAACAAGTGTTCAGTTAATGTTGATGTACTTGTCAGCCTTTGCTGTGGCAACAAACAACCTCCACACCTCAGTGACTTACAGTAACAAACACCTCTAGCTCATGGGTGTTCTGGTTTATTGGTCTTTATCTGTCATGACTCAGCTGTGCTTAGCTCACCTTGAGCACCAGTCTTTCTCATTCTGGGACCCAGATTGACAGTAGGATCATCTGAGAAGACAAGAGCATGAGGCCAAATAAATCACTGAAATGCATTTAATGTTTTTGCTTTGGTGTGGTGCCTGTTGCATGCTCTCACATTCCATTGGCCATCCTGAAAATCAATGGGAGACCACTATACTCCATCCTCAGACAGTGCTGGCAGAGAAAGGATGTATGATTCTCTTACAGAAGAGGGAGCTGATAACTGGGGACAAAACATAATTTACAACAGCTGGTGATTATTATTCACATCTTCTGCAAGTAAGTTTCCCTGTATGTTTTTGTTCAAAGCTATACTTTGTAAAGAGTATTGGGGTGAACACATCTCTGTCCATTAGCATTTCCTTTATCTTGGGTATATATCTGTCCTCCACTTGGTTTGTTATTGCCCAGAGGACTCTGATGACTGCAGGAGTTGGAACGATTCATTCACAGTGGGCCCAAAGGCCATTGAGACAGATGGATGTTGAGAACTGGCAACTCAAGGACAAAGAGTATCAGTGGTCTGGGCATTGGGTGGATAACTTAATGACTTTCTTCAGTCTTCAGTGTGCCACTCCTATCTTAGGCATCCAAGTCTTTATTCATTATCGTTGGTGCAGGAAACAAGGCTCCCATGATGCATCTGAGAAAATCAGCCCATCCGTGGAGGATGCCAGTCACTTCCCTTCTTCATGTAAGAATCTACTCCACCCACCTCTGCCTGAATGGTTCTCTCCTCCACCGAACTCCAAGAGCCTTTATTTCAGGGCATCTCACTTGCCAATTACTTACAGGCAATTTTGTAACAGGTCTCCTGTTACATTATTTAACTACCACATGGTTTGAAGACAAAGGAACTCGGATTGTCTCAGGGCCAACTTTGTGCCAAGTCCCTTACACGTAGCAGCTCTTCTAAACCTCGTGATGACCTGACCAGGTGGGTATTGGTGGCTCTGTTTCACAGGTGAGGAAATAGAGGTACAGAGAGGTTACGTGACTGTTCAAGGTCACACAGCTAGTAAGTGGCAGACCTGGGATTGGAACCCAAGTTTGTGTGCTTTTCATTGTAAGTATTTTGGGTCTTTAGTGGGATTTTATGTTCCTGGAAAACAAGGACTACTTCTTATACTTCTTCGTATCATCCTCAAAAATCCAATACAGAGACTGAGCAATGGTTAGGTATTTAGAAACGTTACTAAATGTCTTTATAAAGAGAGAAGCAGGTGACTTAATGCTCCTTGAGTCCTGGAAGAAATACCAGGTGTGGTGTAGGAGGAAGTATCGCTCCCCTCTGCTCTCATTCCTTGGCGGTCTTATCCTCAGAGCTGGCTGAGGCCATTGTGTGGCTGAGAGGACGTATAGATAAGAGGGCTCTGTCAGGGCACAGAAGTAAATCCATGAAGTTGCAGAGCTACAGGAGAAGAGAACTCACCCTTACAATGTGTCTCTCTACTGGGCTTTCATCATTTGTTATCTCAGCAAAGGCACATAATATCTTATAGGGTCATGTTTCTTAACCCCATTTAACACCCCGGTATCAAACAGCAATAAATAACACAGCTGGAATCTGAATACAGGTCTGGCTGACTCCAAAGCCCCGACTGCTGCCTCTACACCCCACTGCTGACACGGATAGCGCACCCTCTGTTGAGAGGAAGCCTGGTCAAGCCATCACTGAGGATGGCTGGCCTTGAGCAAATGGGGAATTAATAACTCAGAATATATTCTACCCACACAACTGAAAGTTACCCACTCCACGCTACCTGATCTATTGTCACTGGAGACTTTTTTTTTTATCAGCTATTACCTGTGTGGTAGTCAAGCATTTCATTATTTTCACTGAATTATCTCATTATGTTCTTGACATAGTCTCTCATTCCCTCTGAAAATAAAGTGGTTTAAGATGAAAACTGCAATTACAGCGCCATCTATTAAAAGGACCTGGGGGGCTTCCATGGTGGCGCAGTGGTTGAGAGTCCGCCTGCCAATGCAGGGGACATGGGTTCGAGCCGTGGTCCGGGAATATCCCACAGACCGCAGAGCAACTAAGCCCGTGTGCCACAGCTACTGAGCCTGTGCTCTAGATCCCTCAAGCCATAACTACTGAGCCCTCGAGCCACAACTACTGAACCCACGAGCCACAACTACTGAAGCCCGCACACCTAGAGCCCATGCTCTGCAACAAGAGAAGCCACCTTAATGAGAGGCCTGAGCACCACAACGCAGAGTAGCCCCTGCTCGCCACAACCAAAAAACAAAAGAAAGCCCACACACAGCAACAAAGACCCAACGCAGCCAAAAATAAATAAATTTATAAAATTTTTTAAAAGTTAATACCACCAATAATGGGACAAATCAACATCACTGCCTCCTGATATGTTGCACCGAGAAGAACACTACATCACTTCTGTGGGGTTCTGGCCCAAAGTATAATACGTAACCTAAAACTAATAACAAGGAAATATCAGACAAACCTAAATTAAGGGACATTCTACAAAACAATTGGCATGACTCTTAAAAATGTCAAAGTTATAAAAGAAAAAGACAGGATGAGGAATCCTTCCAGATTAAAGAAGGCTAAAGAGACCTTAACTAAAGGTAATATACGACCCTGGATTGGATCCTGGGCCAGAAAAAAAAAATTTGCTATAAATTATATTATTTAGACTATTACAATATGGACTATAGATTAGATAATAGTGGTTTTCAATGTTAAAATCCCTACTGTACTGTGGATATGTCAAAGAATTCTTTGTTTTTAGGAAATATATAAGGAAATATTTAGGGGTAAAGGAGCATGATGTATGCAACTTATTCTCAACTAGTTCAGAGAGAAGAATGATGACACAAATATGGCAAGATAACAATTGGTGAATTGTGGTACAGTAGAGATAGTCACAAACTTATTGTTACTCTTCTGATTGGGAGACAGACTAATTCCTGTCTTTAAATCTGAGCTGGTCTTAGTGACTTGCTAGACCACTAGATTGTGGGGGAATTGATGCTCTGGGACTTCCTTGATTACGTCATGAGAAGCTTTGAACTTTCGACCTGGGCTACTTCGAAAGCTTTCTCCAGGGGCCTTGAGCTGCTATAAGACATCCAACTCTGGCTTCCCTGGTGGCGCAGTAGTTGAGAGTCCGCCTGCCGAGGCGGGGGACACAGGTTCATGCGCCGGTCCAGGAAGATCCCATATGCTGCGGAGCGGCTGGGCCCGTGAGCCATGGCCGCTGAGCCTACGCGTCCAGAACCTGTGCTCTGCAACAGGAGAGGCCACAACAGTGAGAGACCCGCGTACCGCAAAAAAAAAAAAAAAAAGACATCCAACTCCCTGAGACCACCGTACTGAAGAGGCCCTGCATAGGTGCTCCTGTCGACACTTCCAGCTCAGCTCAGCATTGCAGCCATCTTCACCAAGGTGCCGGACTTGCAAGTGAAGCTCTCCTGGAGTGTCCAGATCACTCTATCCACTAGCTGAAGAGCATTCCATGACCTCTGTCAACACCACATGGAACAGAGATCACTCACCTGAGCTCTGCCCAAATTCTGGACTCAGAAAATCATGATACATCCTATAATGGTTGTTGTTTTAAGCCATTAAGTTTGGGGGCAGTTTTTTTTTTGCACAAAAATAGATAACTAGCTCTAGGTAGATTGATTTTTTACAAGGGCATTCCTTGCGCTGTTCTTGCAACTTTTCTGTATGTTTGATATTAATTTCAAATGTAAAAAAAAATTAGGGCTATCAATTCACGGTTAACATGGGTGTGTATTTTTGCTTAAACCAAAAGCTCTTTTTTTTCAGCAGGAAAAACATTTAGCAATTCCTTAAATCTATGCCAACCTCTAGACCCAAGTTGAACTTTTTGAGTGAAAACTGGTGAGTCACTACCACAAAGGGGGGACTTCGCTGGTGGTGCAATGGTTGAGAATCTGCCTGCTAATTCAGAGGACACGGGTTCGAGCCCTGATCCGGGAAGATCCCACATGCCGTGGAGCAACTAACCCTGTGCGTCACACCTACCGAGCCTGTGCTCTAGAGCCCGCGAGCCACAACTACTGAGCCCACATGCCACAACTACTGAAGCCCGTGCACCTAGAGCCCGTGCTCCACAACAAGAGAAGCCACTGCAATGAGAAGCCCGCGCACTGCAATGAAGAGTAGCCCCCGCTTGCCGCAACTAGAGAAAGCCCGTGCACAGCAATGAAGACCCAACGCAGCCAAAAATAAATAAATTAAATTAAATTTTAAAAACCCACAAAGGTGTTTGTTGAACTTTGATGCTCAATGTGGAAACCAAGACTCATAAATTGGAAACACACCTGCTAAATGTCTCACCTCTACACTCCATCGCCATTGGATCCAACTGCTTCTTCTACTTCCCCCTTGGATATCTCAGTGGTACTTCAGCTCAACATGTCCTAATCCTAACTCACGTTCTCACCAAACTGAGCCCCAGCCCCCCACCGAAATAAACAAACAATAAGTATATCTATTATCCCTAGCCCCCCTTTAGTGCTTGCTATATCGGAGAGTGGCTGCCCTGTTGCATCATTTCAGTATCAGAACAAGAAATCTGGGAAATTCTCCATCATAATTTGCATTGGCTTTGCCTCCTGATCGCTCTCCCATTTGTCCCCTTCAAGCCACGCCACCATCACCTCTCACCTTCTAACCACTCTCTTTGAATTTCATCTCTCCCTCCTGAGACTTGGTCTCCAGTTCCTTGGGCAGCAGCCACGTTTAGAACACAAATAAGATCGTATCAACTTTCCCGCTGAAAAACAATTCGAAGCTTCCTTTTGTTCTTGGACTTCCTGCAGGAAGCCATAAAGGAAAACTTTAAATTTAACTAGGAAAAATGTATCAAACTCTCTGAGGCAAAAAAGAATACATATAAATTATCATAAAGCAGGATAAAAGCAAATAACAAATTGGAGGGAAATATTTGCAACAAATTTTTGAGTAACAAAGAGCTATATTCCTCCTTTATATAAAAGACCTCACGAGGGCTTCCCTGGTGGCGCAGTGGTTGAGAATCCGCCTGCTGATGCTGGGGGCACGGGTTTGTGTCCCGGTCCAGGAGGATCCCACATGCCGCGGAGCGGCTGCGCCCATGAGCCGTGGCGGCTGGGCCTGCGCATCCGGAGCCTGTGCTCCGCGGCGGGAGAGGCCACAACGGCGAGAGGCCCGCGTACCGCAAAAAAAAAACCTCAGGAATCAACAAGAAAAGGATCAACCTCTAATAGCAAAATGGATCTACAACACAACAATTTAGTTCACAATAAAGAGAAAAATGACATAGAAATACACAAAAAATGTGCCCACATAGAAGTACACAAAAAATGTGCCCAACTGCCCTCATAGTTAAATAAAAATGAAACTAAGAAACAAACAAAAAAGTTGCCTATCAGCTTGGCATAGATTGAAAGTTTTGAAAATACAAAATGTTAATGAAGGTATAAGGGTTCAGGCAATTCCCTACATGGTTTGTATAATCAAGGCCATTTTAAGACCTTTACAGATTTCGGGCACTCTTACTGTCAGAAACCATGCCCTACATCATACACTATAATACATGTATATCCGATATTAAGTACAATTTTTGCTGATACTGAAATGTTGAAAGGGTTCTAATAATTTTGCTTTTGAAGTTACTTGACTGTAAGTAATTCTTAGGATGAGCTGTTCAATTTATGATAGGCTATTTAATTTATAACAGCCTATTTCTCAACAGTCGCTATACGTACTTGTGAATTCTTGCAAAATAAGCAAAATATATAACCTACAGATTGTTTTCAGATATAATGAACTTTGTATGAATAACAGCTTTACAAGTAATACGTTGTAGAGATATTTAATTAAATATTTATTGATCTCGAATTTGCAGTTTCCCTTTGTGTCAGGAAACTAATCCATACTGTTCAGTGCCCAGACGTTTCCCTAGGCCCCTGATGCTGAACTATGCCTATAGAACATTTTAATGGTAAAAGGGCCCTGGACAAACATCTTCAGAGGACAATTAGGTAATGCCTCTCAAAATTATAAAGGTACATACTTTTCACCAAGAAATTCCACTGAAGTGAATTTATCCTACACGTATATTCACACATGTGCCCAAAAATGTCTTTATAAGAGTGTTCCTGGCCACATTGTTTGTAACAATTAAAAATAGTAAGAACTTAAAATATCCATCAATCAGAGACTGAGTAAATACATAATGGCACATCCGTGCATTGGGGTACCATGCAGCCCTTGGAAAAAACTGATGTATATCCAACGGCGCTAATGTGGAAAAGTCTCTGCATGTGTTGTCAGGAGGAAAAAAATGAAGGTATGAAACACTGCAAGTAGAACTCCATCCCCCTTCCCCTCACACACCAGCTGTTTCTTAGAAAAAGCTATATATTACGTGTGTGTGTGTGTGAAATCACTCTGGAAGCACATATGAGAAACCTTGACAATGGTTATCTCTGTAGCATGGGGCACGGATCGGGGAGGGCACTGAGTTTTCTTTGACTATAATGATCCAGACAGTGTGGAACTGGTGCACATATAGATCACATAGACATATAGATCAATGCAACAAAAC
>NW_021703767.1:121642999-121656150 GCF_005190385.1 Monodon monoceros
CACAACGAAGAGTAGCCCCCGCTCGCCGCAACTAGAGAAAGCCCACACCCAGCAACAAAGACCCAACGCAGCCAAAAATAATAAATAAATGAATAAATTTATTAAAAATTTTAAAATGGGCAATAAAATGTGTATCTGTACACAAATACAGAATGTTAATAGAAGTATAAATTACACTTTTTTATACTTAAGGGAAAATAAAGTGGTATCTTGGAGATTTTCATTATTTAGGGGTGTGGGCTGGGAAAAGCACTAGGCCATAGGGTGAATAGGGGTACCCAGTGGGGTGTGTGTGTATTTGTGCATGTGTGTGTGTGGGTGTGTGTTGTGGGCATCCAAGGTCGCTGGCAGGTCAAGATGCTAAGATGGCTTCTTTCCTGTGGCTTCCTTTCTTTCATTTGTGTGTGTATTTTCCCCTCCTGCTGTCAGGCCTCCTCCTTGGCTCTGCCTCTAGGATGCTTATCATCCCTCCTGCCCTGGCTGGGGCTGCCCCTTCCTCCCCATCTTCATCACTTCCTCCCCAAGGCCTTCACAATCAGCTGCCTGCTCTCTAGCCGGAGCTGCTGCATTTCTCCCCTTGTCTGTCGGGGGAGATGCCTGAGCCACTGTGGAGCATGCCTGGACTGCGAATGCCACAAATTAAAAGAAGTAACAGGGCTCCCCGAGATAAAAAGCAGCACCTGTATAGAGAACAACTGCTCTTAATACTTTTAAGAATTCCTCCATATCTATTATCTCACTTAAGCCTTAGGACTGCCCTGAGCAGTGGGATGAGAAATCCTCACTTTAGAGGGAAGGAGACTCTGGCCCAGAGGGCCCTCCTCACTGCCATCAAAATGAGCAAGCACCTTGCTCACAGGATGTCCAATGTCTCATGGGAGACCAGGAGTGCTGAAACCAGCGCAGACTTTGGAACCTGCAAGAAACTCAGGTCTGAGTTGGCTTCCACTTGCCAGCTGTGTGACTTTAGGCAAGTCACTTACTTTCTCTGAGCTTTCATTCCCTGTGCTCTGTTGTAGTAATACTATTTGCCTCCCAGGATTATTAATGATGATCAAATGCACAACGAAGATAAAATTCTTCTACAAGGAACTCACATACAGATGGCCAAAAAGCACATGAAAAGCTGTTCAACATCACTGATTATTAGAGAAATGCAAATCAAAAGTACAATGAGGTATCACCTCACACCAGTCAGAATGGGCATCATCAGAAAATCTACAAACAACAAATGCTGGAGAGGGTGTGGAGAAAAGGGAACCCTCTTGCACTGTTGGTGGGAATGTAAATGGATACAGCCACTATGGAGAACAGTATGGAGGTTCCTTAAAAAACTAAAAATAGAACTACCATATGACCCAGCAATCCCACTACTGGGCATATACCCTGAGAAAACCATAATTCAAAAAGACTCATGTAAAAAAAAAAAAAAAAAAGACACATGTACCACCATGTTCACTGCAGCACTATTTACAATAGGCAGGTCATGGAAGCAACATAAATGCCCATCGACAGACGAATGGATAAAGAAGATGTGGTACATACATACAATGGAATATTACTCAGCCATAAAAAGGAGTGAAATTGGGTCATTTGTAGAGACGTGGATGGATCTAGAGACTGTCATACAGAGTGAAGTAAGTCAGAAAGAGAAAAACAAATATCATATATTAACGCATATATGTGGAACCTAGAAAAATGGTACAGATGAACTGGTTTGCAGGGCAGAAATAGAGACACAGATGTAGAGAACAAACGTATGGACATCAAGGGGGGAAAGTGGTGGGGAGGGGTGGTGGTGGGATGAATTGGGAGATTGGGATTGACATATATACACTAATATGTGTTAAATAGATAACTAATAAGAACCTGCTGTATAAAAACAAATAAAATAAAATGCAAATAGAAAAAATGAAAAAAAAAACCTTCTACAAGGAACTCATTTGATTTCTTTCTCTGTGAAGACAAATCTGCTTATTTGTGATTTTTTCCTTTGGGAGTGTCTTTACTCACTCATTTTACTTTGAAATATTAAAACCTAAACATTCTGGACTTACCTGGTGGCACAGTGGTTGAGAATCTGCCTGCCAATGCAGGGGACATGGGTTCAATCCCTGGTCTGGGAAGATCCCACATGCCGCAGACCAATTAAGTCCGTGTGTCACAACTACTGAGCCTGTGCTCCAGAGCCCACGAGCCACAACTACTGAGCCTGCATGCTACAACTACTGAAGCCCGCGTGCCTAGAGCCCATGCTCTGCAACAAGAGAAGCCACTGCAGTGAGAAGCCTTTGTGCAGCAATGAAGCCCCAATGCAGCCAAAAAAAAAAAAAAAACCCTAAACATTCGAAGCCTCATGTTATGTATATAATTAAAAATGGAACTGTCTCCCCGCCCCACTGATTATTGGAGACTATTCTTTTCCTTCTCTGTTTTACCTTCCTCTATTCCCTCCCCCTGGTCTTCTGTACATCATCAGACACCCTCAGTCCATGAGTTCTCCCTGTGCTTGAGTCTAACTCAGAAAAAATCCACCAAAGTAAAGGGAACCCTTGTGCACTGTTCGTTGGGAATGTAAACTGGGGCAGCCACTATGGAAAACAGTTTGGACGTTCCTCAAAAAATTAAAAATAGAATTACTATATGATCCAGCAGTTCCACTGCTGGGTATACCTCCAAAGAAAAACAGATCACTGTCTTGAAGGGATAGCTGCAACCCCGTGTTCATTGCAGCGTAATTAATCATAGCTGAGATATAGGAACAAGATAAGTGTTCATCGACAGGTGAATGGATAAAGAAGATGGAATACTATTTAGCCATAAAAAGGTGGAAATCCTGCCGTTTGCAACAACCTGGATGGATCTTGAGGACATTGTGTAAGTGAAATAAGTCAGACAGAGAAAGACAAAACTGTATGTTCTCACTTATATGTAGAATCTAAAAAAGCTGAACTCACAGAAATAAAAAGCAGAATGGTGGTTACCAGGGCCTGGAAGGTGGCGGTAATGGGGAGATGTTGGTCAAAGGCTACAAACTTCCAGCTATAAGATGAATAAGTTCTGGGAATCTAGTGTATAGCATGGTGACTATAGTTACCAATACTGTATTGCATAATTGATAGCTGTTAAGAGAATAGATCTTAAATGTTATACACACATGCAGAAGGAATTATGTGAGAAAATACCGGTATTAACTAACCTTGTTGCGGTAATCATTTTGCAATATATGCATGTATCAAATCATCACATTGAATATCTTATATCTTAAACTTACATGTGATATGTCAATATCGTAATGAAACTGGAAGAGAAAAAATCCACAGAGTCATTGCAAGAAAATTATAGGAGAGAGAATTACCTTAAAGAATGCCACCTGAACACACGGAATGGGTTGGTGCCCAAAAGGGGGGAAAATAGTTCCCAGGAGACAGAATTAACTTTGCATACAGCTCTCATAAATCCAGACACACTTGTGCTTCTAGGCCTACCTGGTCCTGAGCACAAGCTCAGAACCACCCCTGCTGAGGAAACCGAGGGCTGGGGTGAACAGCGAGGGAGTCTGGGAGGCTGTGGTGCCCTTGGCCCATCTCTGTCTTCTGTCCCTCACGTTGCTATCCACAAAGTCCCCCTCTGACGTCCCCTGCAAGGGCTTCGGCCATGCACCCATCTGGGCTTGGCTGGGCTGGGTTTGGCTGGGAGGAAGAGAGGTCCCCAGGCAGACACAAAGCAGGGGCCTGACCCAGGCCCCGGAAGGTGTCCTGCATTGCTCGAAGGGAGGCCCCGGGCAGCTTCCGGCTGGGGGAGGGGAGCAGGTGGGACCCTGCCAGCAGGCAGCACCCTGGCAAGACAGGTGGCGAAAAAAGGGGACAGACAAAGGTAGTGAAGGCCCCAGGGCGGTCCTCACCAAGCTCCCCACCACACACACACACACACCTGCTGCCTCAGACCATCCTGACACTGGGGGATGGAAGCTGCCGTGTGTGCTGGTCTGCCTGGGCCGGACCCAAAGAATTTCTCCATTTAAGTGTCACAGCCAAATTCCAACTCCCATTTTACAGATGAGGAAACTGGGTCTAAGAAATGCTTGTTCTAGGTCACACGTCAGGATTTAAACCAAGCAGTCTGTTTCCAAGGCCAATATTCTTGACCTGCTTCACTTGATTCTTTCCCTAAGGTAAGTATTGAGCTCTTGGCCTCTTGCACGACTTCTAACCTTGGTCAGAAAGACAAAACACTGGGACTTCCCTTGTGGGGCAGTGGTTAAGAATCCGCCTGCCAACGCAGGGGACACGGGTTCGAGCCCTGGTCCGGGAAGATCCCACATGGTGCGGAGCAGCTAACCCGGTGCTCCACAACTACCGAAGCCCGCCGCCTAGAGCCCGTGCTCTGCAGCAAGAGAAGCCACCACAGTGAGAAGCCTGCACACCGCAACGAAGAGTAGCCCAATGCAAGAGTAGCAACAACAAAGACCCAATGCAGTCAAAACTAAATAAATAGATTTATTAAAAAAATAATAAAAATTCCTCAACCTGTGTTATCAGAAGCCAGGATATATCAGAATTCTCCATGGGGACAAATGAATCAAGTTACCAAATTTCTTGTCTAGAGATATTCATATCACAATAAAATGTGTGTTTTTAGATGTTTAAAATCGCTGTTTTCAAAAAGAAAGAGTTTTGACCACACACAGATATGCTGAAGCACAACCAGTCTGAACCACCACTGGCTCCACTGAACACGTTTTGCAAATATCTGGAGGTGGCCTGACCAGTTGCTGGGTACCACTACTCCTGGGCGGGGTGGCAAATTGCAGGGCCTCCTGGTACCACCGAGCAGGAAGGGTGGTGCCATGAGGTAGCTGTCATGCAGCACACACATGCTGGCTCGAGGGCTGCCTGTAGCACAGGCTCTGTCTCCATGAAAAGGACTAGAAATAGAACCATTAGAGAGAGTGGAGGTGAGAACAGTTACACTGATCATATTACCATGCGCCACGGTTCTGCAGAGCCCATCGACTCCTCACGTAGGCAGGATCGTCTCCATTTTACAAATGAGGAATGGGGGCTGAAGGTGATGATGTGATGAAGGGGTATCTATGTGTCTCCTCTGCCAATGTTTGCATCCCCCTTCTTCTGGCAATAGCAACCCTTGCCCCCCTCACAGTCAACTATGACTCAGGTGAGGCTGCCTGGCTCCTGGGATGCACACCTGACCCAGCCGGGTCCCTCACCAATTCAATCCGTAGGACACAGCGATTGGCTCAGGGGTGTGCACGTGACCCAAGTCAGCCAAGGAGATTCGGTCAGTCCTGGGGCTTCTGCTGGCTTCTTGGGAAAGAGGAGCTCTCTCTCCTCTGGAATGGCAGAAATGACAGGTGCTTGGTTGGACTGGGGGCATTTTGTGGAGTAAGAACCTTCCTGAGACTGAACCATATAGAGCAGGACTAAGAGACGAGTGAGACCCAGTCCGAGGGTCCTCTGAGTCTGGCATTGCTTGGGCCTTTCATGCATGTGAGCAAAGCAATACCCAATTTTGATTAAGCTCATTGGTTTTCTTTTTCTGCCTATTTCCCCTTGCTTCCCCAGCTCCCCTTCTCTTCTTTTTAACCTCAAGTTCAGATGATGGGGCTAATCCTATTCTTCAGTCATGACCCATTGTCATCAGCCATTGGCAGGTCTCAGGGGCAGAGGATGGGCACATGGGAAGATGTATCTCCCAGCCTCCCTTGCAGTCAGCAGGAGACGTGACTGAGTTTTAGCCATTCTTCTTTCAGCTATTCTATCCATTATCCACTCATCTTTTTTTTTTTTTGAGCATACTAAAGTAAATTCTAGACACCTTATCATTTGACCCTCATATAAGGACTTAAAAAACATTACCGGACTTCCCTCATGGTGCAGTGGTTAAGAATCCTCCTGCCAGTGCAGGGGACATGGGTTCGAGCCCTGGTCTGGGAAGATCCCACATGCCGCGGAGCAACTAAGCCCGTGCACCAAAACTACTGAGCCTGTGCTCTAGAGCCCATGTGACACAACTACTGAGACTGTCTGCCATAACTACTGAAGCCCTCGCGCCTAGAGCCCATGATCTGCAACAAGAGTAGCCACCGCAATGAGAAGCCCACATACCACAACGAAGACTCGATGCAGCCAAAATAAATAAATAAATAAATAGATAGATAAATAAATAAGTAAATTTATTAAAAAAAACATTACCACATACCGTTATCACACCTAACAAAATTATGGTAATTTCTTAAAATCATCTAATACCCAATCCATGCTTGTGTTTCCCCAACTGTGCTAAATGTCTTTCTGTAGTTGGTTTGTCCAAATCAGAATCCAGTTATGTTCCTTTTGCATTCGGCTTATGTGTTTTAATATCTTTTAAATTTATTTTAATCTATAATAGTAGCTTCTTTCATTCTTTACCCTACATCATTTATTTATTGGAGAAACAGAGTCATTTATCCTGTAGAATTTCCCACATTCTGGCCTTGGCTGATCGCATCCTCTGCTTCTTAATACGTTCCTCCATCCCCTGCGTTTTCTGTAGGAAGATCTAGAAGTGTGGTTCTATTCAGGGTCAGTTTGGGGGCTAGGGATACTTCATAGTAGTGCTGTGTATTTTCCATGGCATTGCACCCAGAGGCATATCACATCTGGATGCTGCACTTTGGGTGATGTTAAAATGGATCAGGGGGTTCATTAACCATCATAAAGCCCCCTTGCCTTTCACTGCCTGGTTTTAGCAGCAATGATGACTGTGGCTTAGATCCATTATTTCAACAGGGGTTGCAAAAATAGTGGTTTTCTAATCAAATCATGTTTCTTGCTTTTATTCACCATGATTCTTCTCTAAAGATAAACTTTTCCCCATCAACTCTTTGATTACTCTGAAATATAGTCTATCCAGTAAAGACAGGATAAGTGCTTGTTTCTTTTTTTTTTTATTTACCTGTTTTCAGAATAATGACTTACTCCTTACCAAACTTAAACAAAAACCCCACAATACATTCTTAGTAAGTATCATTTAAAGAGGATTTAAAGTATATATGATATTTCAATAAATTACGGTCATTATTCTTTTTGATGCTCAAACTGTCTCATCTTTGGCCACAGAGAGTCCCTTCAAGTGGATTTATCTCCTTTCCATAGGACCCAGGGAGTCCTGAGAGCTTCCTTGTTTTCTGGCACAAGATGTCCCAGACTTATCTTGTCCACATCCTGCCCCAGCCCTGGGGTTAATCATTTTTCCAAGGAGCCCTGATTCCTTTTTGGTGCTTAAAAGAACACAATCATTTTTTAAAAATTAATTAATGAAATTTTTTTATTAAACATCTTTATTGGAGTATAACTGCTTTACAATGTGAAGAACGCAATTATTTTAAAAGCTCTCCTCCTGTGGAAGTGAAGCAGACAAGCAGTTCCCACAATCGCTGGTCAGATCTTTTCTGGTGCCGCCAGGAGAGACAGATGCTGCAAAGAAACCTTACTGCTTTCAAGAGTTTGGCCTCTGGCTGGCCCTGCCGGAAAGGACAATGGAGAAAAGCCCAGAAAAACCAAGCCCAGCTGTCTTCGCATCCTTCCCGCAGAGCAACTGGCCAAGAGCTGACAGGTGTGAGGCGGGGGTTTTCCTGGAGACCCGCTTCCTCTGCTCACCAAGCTGATACCTCAGACGAAGAGTGACAAGTTTCCTCATGGAGGACTCAGTGGTGCTACTGCGAAGTGTGTAATTGTGTCTGTGTGGGAGAGGAGAGGTGGATTTCCTAAGGGCTTTTGTTAAGGCCTACACCAACAATTTAAAGCTCACATCCATCCTAAGAGCTAAGTACCATTTCTAACCCCATTGTACAGGCAAGGAAAGTGAGGCTCAAAGAGGTTAAGTCACATGGTTAAGGTCAGCACATAATAAGTAAGTGGATGGGTTATAGTGTGACCCAACTCTCTTGGACTTCATAAAAATGAAGCTCCCTACACCTGGGGAGGGAGGTGCTTTTACAATATCAAAAACACTAGCAGCAGCAACTGAAATTGCTAAATGTCACTCCAATATCCATTCTCCCTTTCTTTCTTATTATCAGAACTCTGGGGAAAAAATGTGCACAGCTGAAAGACTACATTTCCCAGCTTCCCTTGCAGTTAGGGAGTAGCCAATGAAATATAAGCAGAAGATGTTGGCTGGGACTTCTGGGTAAGCTCCTTGTAAGGGAACAGACAGCTGCTGGGTAGCCATTGCCCTCCTCCTTCCTAGCTTCCTGCTTACACTGTGGCCAGGATGACTGGAGCTCCATCGTCATCTTGGATCATAAAACAGCACTGAGAATGGAAACCTGGCATAAGGATAAGGGAACAAAAAGATAAAAGGAGCCCGGGTCCCTGATGATGAGGAATTGCCATGCCAGGTGGGACTGCCTATGACCAAGATTCGCTACTTGGTCAAACTCTAGTCAGTCTCCCCTGAGCTCTCTTCTCAATTAGACCCTGACTTTTGAGCTTCCCGTGTTCATCTCTGCATTGTTCAGTTTCAACAAGAATCCTGCTGAAGTAGTTTAGCCAGAACAGTGCCCCAGCCATCAATATCTGATCACCCTTGATAGCAGATCAGCTTCCTCATTCTCCACCGTTGTCCAGGCGATGTCTGATTGCACTGGCCTGCCTTCAGCAGGAATACTGTTAGGCCATTTTAGCCAGAATCCTCCTTCATCCCTGATGTTTGCTTTTAGTAGTTTTTCATCCACTTACCTCCTACCCTGCTCCTTAGGTATAAATCCCTACTTGTCTTTGTTGTATTCAGAGTTGAGCCTGATCTCCGTCCCCTGCTACAAAACCCCATTGTAGTGGATCCCCTTGAATAGAGCCTTCCTTACAGTCTTGATCGAGTGTCATGAATCATTTGTTTTTTGACACCTATCTTTGGACTTCCTTTATGGGAGAGAGAAACAGAACTCTATCTTGTTTAAGCCATGTATTTGGGTATTTTGTTCAGGGTAGATGAGCCTAATCCAAATAGATATAAACAACAACGTCAGACGCAGAAGCACTGCAGAATTCCGGATCTTCAGTGATGCCCTGCTTCACAGGCTATCAGCTTTCCCGAGAAAACTTTCCTTTTATATGACAAATATCTTGCAAAGTCCCCTTTATCATCTTGAAATAAAAATCAGTCACATGTAATATATCCAAATCAGTATAATGTCCCAATTCTAATGTTATGTTAGGAGAAACGAAAAGAAAGTAATTTGTAAAAATATTTATTTCAATATATAAATGCTTGTGCAATTATACCAGCAGACACCATGAAGTATATAGTTAGATGCTAATACCTACACCTAAAATCGCTGTGTGTATGGCAGGCTAACCCGTGTGTTTTCTTAGTGACTCAAATACAGGAGTGGTTTCAACTTTCTAAAATGGCAAAACCCTCAGTAAAGTTTCAATCAGAATGAAACAAAGCTTAATCTTACCTCGATTTACACAGTTAGATGCATTTCTAGAAAACACAATATTAAAACCACACAAGAGGGAAGAGACATGGGGATATATATGTATAGCTGATTCACTTTGTCATAGGGCAGAAACTAACACACCATTGTAAAGCAATTATACTCCAATAAAGATGTTAAAAAAATACTATGTGTTTATATTAAAAAGTTCCAGGATGAGCTAATTAGGACCAGGTTTTTCATCTACATGAGTTTCTGGTAGGACAATGAGAATTCGTGTGGGGTGCAGGACAGCTTTGTGGTTTGGAGCTGTCCCACACATTGCAGGAGACAGTGGACCCCTCCAGCGGACCTGGGCGCTAAGAGCACTTTGCAAGCGCTCCCTAGTGTGTGGGACTGTCCTGGCTGAGGACTGCTGGCAGCACAGCTGAAAAAATGGCCTCTGCAGCCCCACAACGAGAGCAGAGTCACCACAATGAGGGCTGTGCTTTCTTCTTCAGGTTTCTGCTGGATTCCAAGGCTGGGGTCGGGGAATCACTGTCCCCATTTGTTGGATGAAAAGGCAGTAGACACTGGGAAATTGCCCATGCTATAAGAGCTGAGCCTTGAGCCCCTCGACAGCTTAAATCCTACATTTTTGTTAGAAGAGCTAACAAAGGATAAGAAGTGTAACCATCAACACAATTCTGTTTTATACACAAACACCTAGCCAAGCCAACGCTGCACATTTTTCTCGTGAGACACTTGCCGATTAAATTGGGTTGGCTAATTAATCCTTAGATGATGTGAAATTATAATCTAACCATGCTTTGCTTGCAGCATAAGAATAGAGAGGAAAAGCATTTGTGGCAGCTTTCCGCCGAGCTCTCAGCCTGAAATGCGACAGGGATGAACAGGAGATTTAGACTCACAGTCCTAAGCTAGCCCTTGCCTGATAGTCACAAGAAGGACCTTATACGAGTTCCCAAAAACCGTAACATGAGAGGAATCAATACGAAATACACCAAAATTCATATTTCTTCTACCAAAATACTTGCCAACTTTTTTTTCTTCTAACACCAGATTGGTTTTGCAGAACTTTGGGCATGGCACATTTATATTATGATTTCTCTCCTTCCCTCTGTAGGCACTGGGTGATCTCAACTTACTGACATAGCCCCTCTCACTGTTTTCATATATGTTTTTCATTTTAAAATAAAGGAAAATGCTTTCTTTACCCAACTCTTTCCTTTGCACACAAGTTTCTACTTTTTTTCTTGAGACAGCAAAGACTGACACTGGCAGAAATTTCTCGAAGCATAGGTCAGGCAGATGAAGGGTTTTAATAAAGGTGGAGTTGACAGCTTTCCTTTGGGCAAAATGGAATGCCCTGCGGGGTACTGCACATATTGACGTTCTACTGGGTAGCAGGTCTACTCACAAGTGTATCTCACATTTAGTGCTCAGAGCAGCCCTGTCGGGGCAGGTATCACAATTCTCATTATATAGATGGGAAAAATAGGAGAAGATGACTTAAGTTCCCAGAGCGGGGGGCAGACTCAGGATTTGAGCCCAGATCTGTCTGTGCTGGGAAACCATGGTGATTCTCTCACCCCCTTTGATAATTCCCCATTTGAACAGCTTTGCCCTCCTCTACTTCCTTACCTGGGGCAGGGCGTTCACTGCCCATCAGGCACAATTATTTTGTGGGGCACAGCGAGTTGGACTTTCTGCGCTGGGACTCTGTCTCCGTCTCCAAATCTGAAACTCCAGGGGCGCAATTGTAAATGCAAATTCTACCTACCAAATCCTTTGGAAAGCAGTTCTCTCTCCTAGTTCTGTCTCTCCCACAAATATAACTGAGTGCAATTATATTGGTCTTTCATAAACAATGAAGAACCGTTGAAGGAAGTTCTAAATTCAAGCAAGCTCTGCCAGGATTTCTCTGTAACTCAGTAAACACTGCTGAATATTAGTAAACAAATAAACAAGAAAACTGATGAATGTGCTTTGTGCTTCCCTAGACTGTGAACACACTCTCGCTGATGGGGGCCGAGGGAACGGCAGGGACAGGCCAACTGCAGTCATTGGCTCTTCTCCTCGTCCCACCTACTTTAAAGGGAAACCCTCCGGGAACAAAGAGGAAATTGCACCAAAAAACACAATATTACTTTAAATCCTTGATTTCCTGTATGACACAGCAAAGCATTTACTCTAATGCCCACTCAAGTCAGCATAAAATCCCATGCCCCAAGAGGAGAAGGGCTAGGGGGAGGTAAAAAGAGGGCATTTATCACAACTGCAATTAGAATCAGTTTTTAAGATTTGTAAAGATACAATTAAAGAATTGTATCTTGAATTGTTTTAAAGATACAATGTCAATATTTTGCATACGATGCCCCTATGGGGTAGAGATTCTAGGAGTACCCAGCTGCTGCTTTCAAATTCGTAACTGCACTCTGGCTAAATTATACCATTAAATCATAAAATTATTAAGATGCCGCCCACTTTTGGACATATATAACCAGTACCAAAATGTGTCTTTCTTAGAGGACAAATACCTGATGGTGAAAATATTTATTCAAATTACATTTAATTTGTTCTCTATCATCACAGAAGACTATAAAATCATTCTGTATTTCTCTCCATGTTTTAATGTTTGTAATCTACCAGGCCCTTAACCATCGCCCAGATTTCCCTAAAATGTTACTGCAATGAACTTTTGGGGGTACTCCTCTGTGGGTGCATGTTGTTTCCAGGTTCCGTGGGTTCTGAGTGCCAGCTGCTGGGCTCAAAGGGGAAGAACCCCCTGCAGAACCCAGGAGACAGACCGGGCTGCGAGCCCTACAGCAGCTGCCGGGCGCCCCCTAGAGCTTCGGAAGGGGCAAGATGCCTTATTTCTATGTAAGTCTTAAACTCGTTCTATTCCTGAAGCCTTTTCAGTTAGAAACACGTTTGCTGGGACGAAGTGAGAGAGTGGCACTGACATATATACACTACCAAAAATAGATAGCTAGTGGGAAGCAGCCGCATAGCACAGGGAGATCAGCTCGGTGCTTTGTGTCCACCTAGAGGGGTGGGATAGGGAGGGTGGGAGGGAGATGCAAGAGGGAGGGGATATGGGGATATATGTATACATGTAGCTGATTCATTTTGTTATACAACAGAAACTAACACAACATTGTAAAGCAATTATACTCCAATAAAGATGTTAAAAAAAAAGAGAGAGAAAGAAAGAAAGAAACACGCTTGAAATGAGAGAAACGTTACTCACTCACTCTGATGAAACCAACTGCCCTGTTGTGAACTGCACTGTAGCAAGGAACTGAGAGTGGCTTTTGGTCAAGAGTTATCAAGCATCTGAGGCCCTCAGTGCAAGAACTAGTGAGGAACTGAATCCTGTGGATGATCACACGAGTGCGCTTGGAGGCAGATCCTTTCCCAGGCAAGCCTTGAGTTGACTGCAGCCTCAGCTGACACTGCAGCCCCCCGTGAGTCCCTGGGATGAAGGACGCAGACCCACAGAAACCGTGAGACAGTAGGTATTTGCAGCTTTAAGTTATTAAAGTTTAGGCGTAATTTGATGCAGTGATAGATAGGAAGGAAAAAATTTTAAATCATCAGACCCATCAGCAGCTTGAAGAAACAGAGCATCAGTTCCTTCAGTGTCTCCTCTGTGCCTATTCTCCATCCCGCCCTCTTCCCCTTTCTCCTGCCAGAGGTAACC
>NW_021703767.1:121656250-121701260 GCF_005190385.1 Monodon monoceros
TTTTGCGGTACGCGGGCCTCTCACTGTTGTGGCCTCTCCCGTTGCGGAGCACAAGCTCCGGACGCGCAGGCTCAGCGGCCATGGCTCACGGGCCCAGCCGCTCCGCGGCATGTGGGATCTTCCCGGACCGGGGCACGAACCCGTGTCCCCTGCATCGGCAGGCGGACGGACTCTCAATCACTGTGCCACCAGGGAAGCCCATCCCTTGCTTTTTAAAAAACACACATATATGTTTGCCTAAACACATTTTGTTGAGTTTTGCAGGTTTTTGAACTTTATCTTATATAAATCGAGTTACACGTATGCTTCTGTGATTTGCATTTCTTATTCAAAATTAAGCTCCTGAGACTGAACCATGCTGATCATGTGGTTCATTCATTTTCACTGATGTGAATTTCTCCACTCTTTTGTCCTTGGACACTTAGAATGTTTTCAGTGTTTTTCTATTGCCACCAGCCTGCTGTGAACATTCTTGGGCATGACTCCTGGAACATGTGAGCCAGGGTTTCTCTGGTGTAGACACGTAGGAGTGGGAGGGCTGCTTAGGTATAAGCATCTTCAACTTTATAATATAATGAAAATGTTTTCCAAAGGGATGATACCACTCTACACTCCCAACTGGTGTGCAGAAGAATTCCTCTGTTCTACATCCTTTTTGATCGTTATAAAATGACCTCTTGTGATTTTAATTTGCAGTTCCCTAATTACTACTAAGATGAACATTTTTTCACATGCTTATTGCAGATCAGGTTTTATTCTCCTGCACAATGCTTATTTATGATTTTTGTCCAGGTTTTTATTGGGTTGTCTTTAACGGATTGATTCACAGGTGTTCTTTATACATTCTGATACTATACTTTGTCAATTACATGTGTTGCAAATATATTCGTTTGGCATTATCTTTTCATTCTTTTTGAAGTATTTTGAGGAAAAGAAGTTATAAGGCTTAATGTAGTCCAATTTATCAATCATTTCCCATCCGATGTACACTTTTTGTGTCTTGCTTAACTTTCTCTCCCACTAGTTTATAAAGATTTTCTCCTATATTTTCTTCTTAAAACTGTAAAATTTTGGCCTCTCACATTTACATCTAATCCATTTGAAATGGATTCTTTTAGTATGGCATAAGGTATCCACCAACTGGATATGAATATCCAATTTTATAATTTTTCATATGGATAACCTTGAACCAGCACCATGCTGAATGGTCCATCCAGTTCTCAATGATTTGTGATGCTATCTCAGATACAATCAAGTCTCTGTCTAGATCAAGTGTCTGTTTCTGGGCTCTGTCTTCTGCTCCATTGTTTCAGCTGTATATCCTTGTGCCAATACCAGAAGTCCTAATTACTCCAACTTTATCATAAAAATGTCACCTTGGGCTTCCCTGGTGGCGCAGTGGTTGGGAGTCCGCCTGCCGATGCAGGGGACACGGGTTCGTGCCCCGGTCCGGGAAGATCCCACATGCCGCGGAGCGGCTGGGTCCGTGAGCCATGGCCGCTGAGCCTGCGCGTCCGGAGCCTGTGCTCCGCAACGGGAGAGGCCACAACAGTGAGAGGCCCCCGTACCGCAAAAAAAAAAAAAAAAATGTCACCTTATCTTATCCTTCTTTAGAAGCATCTATGTTATTCTGGTCCTTTGTTTTACCATGTACATTTTATGATTACTTTAATTAAATTCTAAGAAAAATGCTGTTGATCTTAAATCATATAGAATCCATAGGTCTATTGGAGACAATTACTATTGCTCTAAGTTCCCCTACCCATAACATGTTTTATTTCTACAATTATTTGGGACTTCTTTAATAGTTTTCCAAAAGAGTGTATCATTTTCTCCATATTTTCTGAGCTTTAGGTCCAGCTATGTTATTTTTCACTGTTGCTATTGTAAATGGTATTATTTAAAGTTTGTAATATTTTGTTTGTTGCTTCAATAAAACACAATTATTTCTATATACCTAGCAACATTGTTAAACATATGTTAATTCTAAAAATTAATCTATAGATTCTTTTGAATTTTCCATGTGGATAATCATAACTTAGTCTCTTCCTTTCTAATTGTTTCTGGCTAGGATCTTAAGTACAAGGTCAAAAAGTGGTAATGGCAGCATTCTTGACTTGTTCTTGATTTCAAATGAACTATAGTAACATTTCACTTCTAAGTATGATGGCTACTATAGGTTTTTTGGAGATGTTTCTTATCAGGTTAAAGAACTCACCTTCTACTTCTAGTTTGTGAAGAGTTTTATCATGACTGAATATTAAATTTCACTGGAGGCTTTTTCCATATCTGTGATGATCATATGGTGTTTCTTCACTAATCTGCTGATGTGATAAATTTGCATTAATACATTATTTAATGTTAAACTAGCCTTGTGTTGTTGGGATTATCCCAATTTGGTCATAATCTACTGTGGACAAAGTGTCGCCTGCCATTTCAGTAAACAAAGGTTGTTTTGGAGGTCTTAAAGCTATCAGCCACTACAGCCGCTGCCCTCCACTCCTTCCCTGGTGTTCCCTGAGGGGATTCAGGACGGAGAAAAACAGGATACTGGCCATGCATATATAGTCAACTAATATTTGACAAAGGAGACAGGAACACTCAATATGGAAAAGATTGTATCTTCAATAAATTGTGGTGGGAAAACTGGATAGTCACATGCAAAAGAATGACATTGAACTCCGATCTTACACAAAAATTAAGTCAAAATGGATTAAAGACTTAAATGTAAGACCTGAAAACGTAAAAGTTTTAGAAGAAAATAGGGGAAAATCTCCTTGACATTGGTCTTGGCAACAATTTTTTAGATATGACACCAAGAGCAAAAATTAATAAGTGGGACTACATCATACTAAAACGTCTTCCGAAATAAGTTAGACAGAGAAAGGCAAATTCTGTATGATCTCATACGAATCTAAAAGAGCTGAACTCATAGAAATAGAGAATAGAATGGTAGTTGCTAAGGGCTGGGATTGAGGGGATCTGGGGAGATCTTAGTCAAGGGGTACAAACGGCCAGTTATGAGTTCTGGGGATCTAAAGCACAGCATGGTGACGATATTTACAATACTGTATTATATCCTTGAAAGTTGCTAAGAGTCCGATTTTAAATGGTTTACCAGACACACACACACACACACACACACACTCAAATGGTAATTATGAGAGGGGATGGAGGTGTTAACTAACCTTATTGTGGTAATCATTTTGAGAAAGGAAGGGAGCAGGGTACAACCTTTAAAAGAATAACATAGCCCGAGGACATGACATAAACTGATTAGAACCAAATAGGTCCAAGATGGCAGATGACTAGACCTTGAGCCTCAGTATATGCTCATTGTAACACTTCAGCAAACGAAATGATACATCCACAGGTGCCATGGCAGTTTCAAGGCCAACCACAAAAGGTCAAAAAGTGGGCAGTGGCCCAATTCCTGGAAATCCCCACTCCTTCCCCAAAATAGCTGGAATACTCCTCTCACTCCTTAGCCTATGAAATTACCCACCTCTATAAAAACTGACCACCCCATACCCTGGGGCCTCTCTCACCTTCCCAGATGGCCCACACTCTGACATATGGAGTGTGTTTCTCCCTGAATAAACCTTCTTTCACTTTGCTATGGCTCGCCCTTGAATTCTTTCCTGTGTGAAGCCAAGAACCCACACTTGGTGGCTATCCCAGGGACTCAGAGGTGACCTGGGATGTGACCATCCTCTCGTGCCCCACTCTCTTTCCTGCAACAATTTTGCACACAAAAGTGTACTTTCAAATCATCATATTGTACACCTTAAACGTATACAATGTCATATGTCAACTGTATCTCAATAAGGCTGGGGGGAAAATATTTTTGTAATAGTATGGGGAAAATACATCTAAAAGTTCTATTCTCTGAACTATTTCCCCAAATGATGCAATTTTGCCTACCGATTTATAGCTTCTCTAAGATAGGTAACATTTTGCACTTTAAAGAACAATGACAACACCAGAAAAACAAAACAAAACTGTCTGCATGATTTGGATATATGCTGAAGTATGAGAACCACAGCCCCAGTGTACCCTTGGAAGGGGAGTTTTGAGAATCACAGAGCCTCAGTTAGCTGAGTCTCTAAAGGACTGTTAGAGCAGAACCAACCTGTTCTCAGCCCAAGATCCTTAAAAGAGCAAGCAATAAATTCCTATTAGGTTGAGCCATTATGTATTTGAGTCTCTAAACTGTGCCCTAACCTACCCTAATATAAATGCTTACCTCATTAATTTTCAGCCTTTTTTTCCTTTTATAATATATGGGCTTAAAAGGTAAAATTTTCTCTAAGGACTGCTTAAAAAGTTATCAGTTTTGACATTTAGACTTTTTGTTATCATTCAGTTTAAAATACTTTGTCCATTTGACTGAGGGGATTTGTGGATTCTTTAGAAGCATGTTTCTCAATTTCCAAACTTACAAAGTTCTTCAGTCTTCTTGTTGATTTCCAGTTTAATTGCTTTGTGGTCCCAGAAACTCCTCTGTATGACTTTAATACTTTGAAGTTCGATGAGACTGCTTGGGTCCATTTTTTTTTTTTTTTTTACATCTTTATTGGAGTATAATTGCTTTACAATGGTGTGTTAGTTTCTGCTTTATAACAAAGTGAATCAGGGCTTCCCTGGTGGCGCAGTGGTTGAGAGTCCGCCTGCCGATGCAGGGGACGCGGGTTCGTGCCCCGGTCCAGGAAGATCCCACATGCCGCGGAGCCTGCGTGTCCGGAGCCTGTGCTCCGCAACGGGAGGGGCCACAGCAGTGAGAGGCCCACGTACGGCAAAAAAAAAAAAAAAAAAAAAAAAAAGTGAATCAGTTATACATATACATATGTTCCCATATCTCTTCCCTCTTGCATCTCCCTCCCTCCCACTCTCTCTATCCCACCCCTCCAGGCGGTCACAAAGCACCGAGCTGATCTCCCTGTGCGATGTGGCTGCTTCCCACTAGCTATCTACCTTACGTTTGGTAGTGTATATATGTCCATGCCTCTCTCTAGCTTTGTTGGGTCCATTTTTATCAACATTCTGTGTATGCTTGAAAAAACACGCATATTCTGTAGATGTTGAATGCAGTGTTCCCACTGGGTCAGAGTTGTTAATCATCTTGTTGAAATCTATATGCTTACGGTTTTTATTTGCTTGTTCTATCAATTTCTGAGTGAATTTTGTCAAAAACTACCTCTATTGCTGTGGGTTTGTCTGTTTCTTCTTGTGGTTCTTTCCATTTTGGCTTTATACAATGAGAAAATATCATTAGATGCATGAAAATTTTAAATCATTGAATCATTGTGTTTTGGTGAAACAAATCTTTTATTAATATGTGGTGACTAACCTTCTTGAATTCTAGGAATGTTTTCTTGCCTGAAAGCCTTTTTTCTCTGGTAGCAATATAGTTACACTTATTTTCCTTTGGGTAGTATTTTTACACCTTATCCAATTCTTTTACTTTCAACCTTAGCATGACCTTATGGTTTAGCCATGTCTTTCACAAAGTTGTTGTTTGTTTTTAAATTCAGCCTGAAAATCTTTAAACTGGAACATTTGGTCCTTTTCCACTTAATGTAACTACTGATATATTTGGATTTAAAACTATCTTTATTTCATGCTTTTTGTCTCTCCTTTCTGGCCTTCTTTTTAACTGAATTTCATGTTTTCCCCTTCTACTAGTATGGGGAAGAGGCCTTTCATTGGTTATCCTATGTCTTACAATGTATATTTAAAATTTTAAACGAATCAAAATCTTTGTCTTCCTTCCGGTTAATACAAGGTTCATAGAATGTTCAAACTCCCACTTACCTTCTTCCTCACTTTCATAAAATTGTAATGGGCTCGGGGCCTCCCTGGTGGCGCAGTGGTTAAAAATCCGCCTGCCAGTGCAGGGGACACGGGTTCGAGCCCTGGTCTGGGAAAATCCCGCCGGGGACACGGGTTCGAGCTGTGGTCTGGGAAGATCCCACATGCCGCGAAGCAACTAACCCCGTGCGCCACAACTACTGAGTTCGCATGCCACAACTGCTGAAGCCCGCAGACCTAGAGCCTGTGCTCCGCAACAAGAGATGCCACCACAATGAGAAGCCCGTGCACCACAACGAAAGAGTAGCCCCCGCTCGCCGCAACTAGAGAAAGGCTGCGCACAGCAACGAAGACCCAATGCAGCCAAAAATTAAAACATTAAAAAAAAATTGTAATATGCTGTATTTTTCTGTTTTTAAAAAAAAATGCCACAATTATCTCTTTCATATGGTTAAACACCTTTTGCATTTACCTGCCTAACTTACTGCTTTTTTGTTTACCATTTTATCTTGCATTTTAGGCCTTCCATTTGGTCTCAGATTCCTTCTGCCTAAATCTTTTAGGATTTCCTTTGGTGAGCTTCTGTTGATAGCAAACTCCCAGTTTTAATTTTTCTGAAATTTCTTTATTCTATTCTCATTTCTGAAAGATTTTTACTGGGTATAAAATCCTAGTTTGGCAGTACCCTGGAAGGAATTGTTCCATTGTCTTCTGTTATTAATGTGGAGTTAGTTGTCAGCCTAGCTGTCATTGCTTTGAAGGTTCCGTCAAAGGAAAAATTCTGGATGCTTTTTTTCTCAAATTTTTCTCTTTGCCTTTGGTTATCTAATTTCACGACTTTGTGTCTAGATAGGGGCCCATTTTTATTTATTCTCTTTGGGATTACCTGGGATTTTGAATCTGTGGAGTACTGTTCTTCATCAGTTTGAGAAAATTCTCAGCCTTTGTAGCTTCAGATGATCTCTATGATCCGTTTTCTCTCTGCTTCTCTGGGACACCAATCAAACATCTATTGGACTTGCTGTGTATCCTGCCTGCATCTTACTCTCTCGTCTGTAATTTCTTCCCCTTTGCTGCATTCTGCATTTCTTCTGCTCCATCTTTCAGTTCCACAATTCTCCTTCAACATTGTCCAACTGCGGTTTAAATTTTGTTTTTCATTTCTAGAAGTTATATTTGGTTTTCAAATCTGTTCTACCATTTTTAAGCAGCCCATTCTGTTTTCAAGTAGGCCTTATATTTTTAAAAGTGTACTAGTTTGCATTTGGCAATCTTTATTTGATAACTCCAGAATCTGTTTTTGTTTTTTTTGGTGGGGGGAGGACAGTCTGTTTTTGCTTCTATTTTGAGGGTTTTCCCCAGTGGTGCAGTCTCATAGGCCTTGGAAAACTCTGGATGTGGTTTTACCACGACCTGGGATGAGGGATGAGGATTGCTTTTTCCAGGAATGAATGGGATTTGCTTCTGTTGTGCACTTGAGATTTATATTTCTGGAACCGCTTTCATTCATGACCCGAGGGTCCCCCTCCCCACTCTAATAATGCAGATTTGGGCTTTAATTCTGCTCAAGGGTCAGTACTTGATCTACAGTCTCAGGGATAGGCTCTTTTCCTCTTTCAATTTTTCTTCTCAGTTCTGCTCAGCACCAAGGGGGCAGAAAAAAGAATCCAAATGTACTTCTGGGGTCCCAGCTTAACGGGAAGGGTCTACTAGGCTCAACTTAGGGGAGGCCTGCTTGGTCATCTGCTTCTGTCTCCCTTGTTCTGAAAGGCTATCAAGATTATAGTTAGATCAGCAAACACGTCTAAGTGCCTATTAACTTTATAGGTTCTTGCTGTATCTTGGATTTTGGCCTGCTTGTTCCTCATTATTATATTAACTCTAGGATGATAAGATTTTTGAAGTATTTTATCTAGTATTTTAATTGCACTCATTAGAAACTTTGGCCCTAAAACGTAGCCCATTATGCAGGTAGCAGAAATCAAGATCTTCACCTTGTTTTGATGTTCTTCAGTTTCGCTATGTGTATAGGCATGATTTAATCCTACTTAGGATACACTGTGATTCGTGGAGCTATGGATCCATGTTTATCAACTCTGGGGATTTTACCTTTTAAAATATTGCCTCTTCTCTATTCTCTTCATTACTTTAATATAATGTAGTATTAGACATTCTCATTCCATCCTCCATGTCTCCTAACTTCTCATTCATACAGTCCTTTTCTCTCTCTTTGCTGTCTTCTAGGTCAATGATTTAGATATACCTTACAGTTTAAATCACTTCACTTACGTCTAGTCCATTTTTGACTTATCTATTGAGTTGATGTCAGTTCCTGTATTTTAACTTTTGGTCTGTTTATCCCTTATGTTTCTTATTGTATGCTTATCTTAGTAATTACAGCTACTCTGCATTTTCTCTCCACAGTTGGAACCTATTAAGTGTTTGACAGTGTTAAATGTGTTGTTTCCGTTTCTGTAATCACTCATAGTGGCTGGTCTTAACGTGTTCGGTGATCATCAAGTAATGCTATGAGAATTCTGTAGGCCTAACTTGGAAAGTTTTCCTCTAACGATTTGATTCTACTTCTACTGGTATCCCCATCCTGGAAGCACCTCAGCCTGCTCTGACTCCCCTACTCTTCAGCCCCAGACCCCAAATATAACTAACTGCTCCTGGTCATCTAAGCTGCAGCACCAGTCCCTACCCTGATTAATCCAGATTTACTCTAATAGTTTAGCTTTGGGCTTGGGGTAGAGGAGTGGAGGGGAAAAAGTCCTTGGGGAACCCTTCTGTTTTTTTGCCAGCAATGCCTTAAAAAGCATGTTCTAAGATTAGCTGTCACGGAAGAGGTGAGTTGCTCAGAGGTCCGGCTTACTCATGATACCACAATCAGATATTCACTTGTAAAACCTCCATTTTATATATTTCTTGAAACATATTAAGCATGACTACTTTATGAACTGTACTTTGATACTTCCAGTATCTCAAGTCTTCATGGGTTTCATTCTGTAGCTTTCACTCAAAATTTACTCTTTTCCTTAAGTATCTTTATTTCACGTTACTTTTTAAATACGTTTAAAGTGAACAAATATTAAATGTACAGTTAATGATTTTCATATTGTGTACACACCTATTTAACCACTACCCAAATCAACATGTGAGAGATGGCCATTATTCCAGAGTTCCACTAGGCCCTCTTGTTAGTCAGCTCCTCCCCCACACCTTCCAGTAAACATTAATTTGGCTTCTATCATGTTGAGTAGTTTTGCCTGTTCCTGACCCTCACATAAATGGAATAGAGGATATACTATTCTGTGCCAGGCTTCTTGCATCTAACATGTTTTTGATACTCATCCATGCTATGGCATGTATCGGTAATTCACATCTTGCTTTTTGTTTTGCTGTGCAGTATTGCACTGTATGAACATAAAGTGACCTTCTCTTGATGACCACCTTTAGTAATAAAGCTGCTATGAACATTTGAGGACAACTTTTCATTTCTCTTGGGAAACTTTTCCTCCCCACCTGGTAATAATTCTGGGTGATACAGTGGATATAGTTTTAAATTTTCCTAGAAATGGCATCTTTCCAAAGTAGCTGTACCATTTTAACACTCTAAACAACAATGTATGAGTCCCAGTTGTTTGAACATCCTCGGTATGATGTTTACTTGTCATTGTACAGGGTGCACTGTAGTGTTTCCTTGGTTCTAATTCATTAATCATGTTAAGTATCTTCTCATATGCCTATTTTTTTGTAAAGTGGCTGTTCAGGTCTTTACCTTAAAAATTTTCCTTATTAAATGTCCTGTCAGATATACTGTGAATATTTTGTCTGTAGCTGCATTTTTACTTTTAATGGTGTCTTTTTAATTTTGATGTTTCTTCTTTTTAATGGTTAGTGCCTTTTTTTTGGTAAATTTCAATCCTTGCCTACTCCAAGGTTGCAAAGATATTTTCTTCTAGGTTTACAATTTTAATATTTACCTTTAGACCTATCATCCATCTTTTGTGTATGGTGATGTAATTGTTCATTTTTATTCATATTATTGTCTAGTTGCCCTAGCATACTTATCAGGGGTGTGGAGACAAAAAGCAAAACAAAAAATCAGTATATAGTTTAGGAAGATATAGATCAAATAACCTGGGCCACTAAAACTCGCAGTTCATACAATTTTCATCAATCTTATTGGATAATCTTGAAAGCTAAGGTTCAGAAGTAGCAGTTGAAAATGGACTATTCTTGACAATGAGACTCAAGGAGGATTTATCAGGTGTTTTTTTTTTTTTTTTGCCATACGCGGGCCTCTCACTGTTGTGGCCCCTCCTGTTGCGGAGCACAGGCTCTGGACAAACAGGCTCAGCGGCCATGGCTCACAGGCCAGCCGCTCCGCGGCATGTGGGATCTTCCCGGACCAGGGCACAAACCCGCGTCCCCTGAATCGGCAGGAGGACTCTCTACCACTGCGCCACCAGGGAAGCCCCTATGAGGTGCTTTTAAGAGTAGGGAACTGGATAACAGAAAAGGAGGGTTTAGCACTAAATTTTGTTGGGCTAGATGTAATGAGTTCCTTTGAATTTGACTAGGTTTAGAATCCTGGATCTACCACTAGTTTTCAAAATGTCAAGACAGCTACTTTTGAATCAATTCCCAGGAAAGAATAAAAGAATGGATTATTTTTCCTAATGGGCTATTAGAAAACTTTGATCTTTACTTCAAGGAACACCCCTTCCTGTATCAGCCCATATTTCCATCCCTGTTTCAAAGTCTGGGTAAAAATACTATTTTTTTCCAGGCAGCCTTTCCAGATTTTTCTAACAGAATTAATCACCATGACACTTCAGAGAAAACACAACATCCCTGAGGTTCACAGGTAGTATAATTGAGGGCTGCCCATCTAAGACAAACTGAACCTATTTGTTAAGTCTGATTTTCTATGATGCTTTGGAAAAAAAAAAATCCACTGCTGTTCCAGTAGCCTCAGGACGTAATCTGAGCTCTATATAGATCAGTTTCAAAGACAGACAGGCCCTGTTGTTCCAGTTTACTTACTGAGCTCCATTTCTCATGACTCCCCAATGTTTCATTCTAAGCCAATCCCCATCTATCTTTTATTTTTTTTTATTTTTTTTTTTTTTTGCGGTACGCGGGCCTCTCACTGTTGTGGCCTCTCCCGTTGCGGAGCAACAGGCTCCGGACGCGCAGGCTCAGTGGCCATGGCTCACGGGCCCAGCCGCTCCGCGGCATGTGGGATCTTCCCGGACCGGGGCACGAACCCGTGTCCCCTGCATCGGCAGGCGGACTCTCAACCACTGCGCCACCAGGGGAAGCCTTTTTTTTTTTTTTTAAATCATCTCAGTGTCATCTCAAGCGCTGATGAATAACCTAGTGTAGTGAGTAAACACGAACACCCCAATTGAAAAAGACCAGCTGTAACTAACAACACTTTAAATATCATGTGTCTATTCACCCAATGTACAGGCTGTTGGGAAATCACATGAAATCACTGTATAAACATAGCACTCTACAAATTTACTGAGTTGACTCCATACATAAAGGTAGTCAGGGGGTCTGTGCAATGCAAAAAATTAACAAAGGAAATCATTTAACTACACTTTGCT
Organism: Monodon monoceros; assembly: GCF_005190385.1. Classification (NCBI taxonomy): domain Eukaryota; kingdom Metazoa; phylum Chordata; class Mammalia; order Artiodactyla; family Monodontidae; genus Monodon; species Monodon monoceros. The sequence continues at coordinate 121,667,683 of NW_021703767.1, forward strand.
TGCTTGCCTGAGTATCAGTTGTACAGATGTCACACTTGAACCTTAAGAAATCGTTAACTCACAGATTCCTTCTATCACAGCTCCTGATATTTGGTAACGAACACACATCCACACAATTTACACCTGGGACACTTGAGCTAAGTCATACCGTTATTTTGCCAATATCTTCACTCTACCCACCATTTCAGTCTGCAGTGGAAAGAGTACTGTCAGGGGGCCAATTTCAGCATTATGTTGACAAATGGAACATGACAAATTTGTCCTGGTTTCCTTACTAACAAAACTAGGTGGTTTGATGGTTGCTACAATTTGGGAAAACCTAAAAAAACAAAACAGACAAAATATAAAGTGGGTAGGCACTACATAACACTTATACCTGTGTCACTTGTATTTCAATCTATCATATGTGGATTCATTTGGTTATTATAACAAGTTTCCAGCTCTTTACCTTTAATATTCTTATCTTTCCCAAAGGCTGAAATTAAAACAAACAAAAGCTCCTACTGTTAAAAAAAAAATTACAAGCTAGGGAGGAATCAATCAAATAACCTAATCAGGCTCCAATTTCTCAAATATTCTTTGCAAATTAGATATTTTGATACATGAAATGTCCTGGATTTACAGATCAACAAACCTGTGGAAAATATGCAAGAAAAGAAATTTCTTCCTGAACTATGAGGGAGTGGGATTATTTGACCTTTCAATTCCTAGAGGTATCTATCACTAGGTCTAGCAGGTAGGACCCTAACACTTAACTTGAAAAAAATGGCCACGCACTTTTGTGCTACACATTAATCCTAAGAAAGTACGATTACATTCTCACCATACCAGAGTATTAGGATACATTATAGAAAAACTGAAAAACGAACACCGGATTTTCATATGCATATTTTAATTTTTGGAATTTTAACAATTCAAATAAAATTCAGCTAGTTAACATAAATACAGAGTAAATGCACATAATTTACAGCCACATACAGGAATTCAATAGCAAACGTCACATAAATGGTCAAAGGATATCAGCTCTTTGAAGTCGATTATTTAGCTATGACTGACAGGTCATAATTTAATGGTTCACATATGCAGGGGTACACATTCAAAATGTTTATTAACACAAAAACTGAGTAAAACTAGAATTTTCAGTTTCTAAAAGGAGTAGCATAAAAAGCAGAGTGTAGATTGAGAAATGTAAGGGCACAATGGAGATATGTGTGGGCCGAAAGTTAGTACATTGTATTAAATACTTTTATATAGTTAAAATCCCCTTCCAATTTAAATCATTTAGAAACATCTATATTCTTAGGAATGTTAAAGTCATGATCAATACTAGAGGAGAAAAAGGCTGAACTATTATTTACCAGCCCCAAAGGGGTTCCTATACTGCTAACAGTCCAGGCAGAAGAGCATGTAAACAACAAAAGACAGCACGAACAACGCTGGAAGGGTAAAGGATAAACTGATTCCTAGCACTTAAGTCCTTCAAGATCAAATCAGTATTTGTAGTGATCTAAAACAAAATCTAAAAATGGTGACGTATTTATACTCCAGTAAAGAGTAAACACGCATTATTCTTAACAACCCAAACTCAGCTGGTCCTAAGAGAATAATGCTATTCCACAATGGGCATTTGGTTTTAGGAGACAAAAGGCTGGATTAAATAATTTAATGATATTCTCTCTTGGTGTCAGAGTTAAAAAATCAATTGCTTGAGGGTCCCATCTAGTAAGATTGGTTCCACGAAATTACATACATAAGGAAAACCAAGACAAAAGCTTTGGTGATACAGTTTTTTCCCTGGATTTAAAAGCACTGTATGGTACCCCACAATCACAGGTTGGTCATTCTCAGATTTTTGACTTTGAAATCTAGTAAACCGTTTCTGTAAGCCACAAGTACCAGAGTTCCTATCTGCTGCTCTATGAGTATGTTCTTTCAGTAGGTACCGCTTTAACCTGAAAAGTTCAATTTTCTGAGACAATTCTCCAATAAAAGTACATACCAATTTGAAGAGTGCTGACTACCTCTACACTAGAAATAAAAAGCTATCTGATAGAAAACAGATGAAAATAAAACACAGTTTAAAAAAGAAGTCCAATGCTTTTTAAGTGTTTTTCTTTTTAAAGGTTTGCATCAATTAAAAAAAAAACTCCAAAGAAATGTTTCAAAGACAAACTTTATGTACAATTTTTATATAAAGTTTTCTTTTTAAATTATCTTTGTCATACATAAACTACGGCAGGTTGTACTTTGGGGGGAAAAAACAAAATAAACTTCATTGCTCCTTTCCAGTTGTCGCACAAAGAAACAAAGTCTGAGACTCTAAGATCTTTTCCTTCCAGCACGTAAATATACTCACTTTTAAAAGCTGAAAAAAATGCACTAAAGGGTCAATACAAACACAAACAGGAATATAATACGAGTTCATCCTTGAAGGACACTTGTTATGAATTTGCTACAACTAAATAAGATATTCCTTAGCTGCTGGTTTTTATATCATTCTTAATCATTTGTGGGGTATTCAGATCACTAAGATTAGAGAGTCTCTGTCTGACATTCAATACAACTAATGTTTACAGATCTTCACAAGGCAAATTGCACTGTATTAGGCAGTATAAGTGGCACATGAAAATGAAAACACTATATATTGACACTTTCTTTACAGATTTAAGTTACAAACCCCATTACTGTTTTTTTTGGGGGGGTGGGGGGCATGTTCCTCACAATATATGTCAAAGCTGAAATTCACCATAAAAGGTATTAATAATCCCAAAGGTAATGAAACTGAATTTGCCTTTGGTCTCCAAAGAGATTGGAATATTTTAAATTCCAATCGAAGCACCTCAAAAACATCCAGTTACTGTTGATTGCAAGGAAGTTAAGGTGTAGGAATTTAAGAGGGCACTGTGTCTCACTGGTGACAGTGGAGAAAGCTTGCAATGACATGCTATGATTTTTTTATATGTTAGGGGCACTACAGTGTACATAAGAATACTTAAAACATTTATAGTAAAGATCTCCAAAATATACCTAAATCCCAGAAAAATGTTATGAACACTGTTTCTGCCTAATACATAACCAATACTTAAAAAAAGTAATCTTGGGAATTCTCTCCTATTCTCACCCTCCCCCCAAAAAGGCCACAAAGTGCATTCACAAAAAGTCATTCTTAAGATAAAGCCATTGCACAAAATGTACAGTTCATGTATACTGAAATGACTACCACACTGGAGTTTAATTGTGTAAGTTTCATACACCAGTATAGCAACATCCATAAGCGAAAGTCTTTTAATTGAATTACAGCAAATATCTTCATAAGGGCCATACATATAATACATTTAAAGTATTAAAAGGTGCAGTTGAACTCAACAGCAAAATGTAAAAGCTATATCCTGTTAACACGCTTAATCTGAATTAACTTGAATCTTTCTATGATTTACCATTCAAGAAATTCGGATGGAATAAATTCCTTGTCCAAAGCAGTTTGTTCATTTATAAAACTGTAAGTTAATTAGGATCATTACCTGCCCAATCAGATTGCAGAGGGCCCTTCGTCTATAATGTTTATGCTGCCCCAGGTATTTATAACATCATCTTAAAAAAAGAAAACACCTTGTAAGGACAAAGCTAAAAATTACCATTTTCTCTACTAAATAAATGCAATGTATGCAGAGCTTCTGGAAATAATTCAAAGGTTCAAATTCTTAATGTGAAACCAAATAGAGAAACATTCAGAAGCAGTAAATTTTTTCCATTTTAAGAAAATGATACCTAGGTATGGCAGGGGATAATTCAAGTTCATAATTAATAAGTCACTGAAAAGACACTGCATTCATTCATGTATCATTAGGTTAGAAAAGATAAGAGGACATGCTCAAGTCACGGAAATGGCCAAGAATCAACATTTTACTGGTTGTGTCCCAAACTATTACCATTTGAGTTGATACATTAACAAACAATTTAAGTGTTCACATAATGCTAAACATAAAGCACCTGTGAGCAGTGGAAACCAAAACATTTTAAAGCTAAAAATAAACACGTTTAGACACTACTTCATTTGTCATCAAAAACACTGACTACGAATCCCAAATGATTAACTTTAAAATATAGTGCCAGATCCTCTCAAGGAAATGTGAAAATACTATATCACTGTTATTTTTCAATTTTATAGGAATTATGCAGAAGTTAGACATTTATGACTGTCAATACTATCTTTGGATAGTTATACACTTACAGATGGCTCTGTCTAGAAAACTGGAAAAGTGCTCATGGAATAAACACTATAACTCTGATTGCCATAAATCAACAAAATGCCAACTGTGTCCTGTGGACATGGTAGAGAAAATGGCAATTTTGAAGAACGAGCGCTTCTAAAGGCTTTTTCTTGGAGGCAGCCAAGGTTTTTTTTCACATTACTAAAAAGACTAAGTAATGTGGTTATGATTACTTTAATTCCTACAACCAAACTTCCACTTAGGTATAGTTCCATGTTCCCACGCTATTTTCCTTCTGTCCACCAAGCTGGCTTCGGTACTCCATGGTCCACTGTATCTTTTGGTCTTCCCTCTTTATAGTACAGCAGCCTGGTGGTGCTATCCGTTGAGCAGGTAGACCACTAATTCATAGGTGGCCATCATAATGGCTGTGTTTGGAATCTGTCTCACCAGATGAGTTGTCAGACCACGGTAAAGAGACCCATAGCCTTCTTCTTGAACAAGCAAAGACAGTGTCTGAAAAAAGGATCTATATTTTGTTCCCTCCTCACGCAGTCTTGTTCTTACAACTTCTGTATGGGAAAAAAATAAAGTCATTTTATTTAAACACCAGTGTGATATCTTTATACCCCTCCTAATACTGGACACATCCCATTTATCAGACTGTTAAGTGTAAGCTCAGGATAAATGAGGAGTAATTTTTAATGTGCAACTTATTGAAACTAGTGACCATAGCCATGTCTTTCACCAAACTCCTAAGCTAGCTGGCTAAAATCACATATACTAATTATAAAATTTCATAGGTTCCTGAATGGTAAAAGACAGAATAAACAAAAATATCAGCTGTATACTGGATATAGATAAAGGGGAGAATAGATGTGATAAATAAAGGTAAAGTCGGAAAGAGAATAGAGGTGGTATCAAAGATGAATACAAAAAGATACAGTGAGAAACAAGCAGGAAAGATTTTTAAGAAGTGGACATTACAATGAAAAAGTAGAATTATTAATTTATTCACAATGGCCCACATACACCAACATGAAATTTCATGTGGATAAGTCTGAAAATGCTTAAAATACTAGTGTCAGCTAAAAGGCCACATCTGGGAAGCAACCAGGCAAAAATCATAAACCTTTAGAGCTGTAAAGGATCTTGAAGGTTAGTCTAATTTTTCTTCATTTTAAAAGGTAAAGAAAGAAATGGGGGCTACTAAGAAGTTTTAGTCAGCTGAAGGCAGAGGCTGGGACAAGAATTAAGAGTTTCAACTGAAGAATCTGTTCTTTCCACGCCCATTATTTTTCAAACTTTTTCAACACAATGCTCCTGATGGGCCTGAGGGAAATGGCTGAAAGTAACTTTCACTGCAAATGTTAACATTTGAAATCTCCTACGTCCTGTCTTAAATATCCATGTCATTTATATATTTCACTCCAAAATACTGTTTATAAACTGTACCTCTTCTTATAATGATATCATCTCACTTGAAGAGACAGGGTGCTTGCAACTCCAAAACCCTCTCTCTCTCTCACCTGAGCAGGTCACCGTCCCATAGGAGGCCAGAACCTACCCAATGCTGCTGGTACTGTCCTCTTTTGATTTCTCTTAAAGAAGTTAGGAATGGCCCTCAGGAAACTGGAGGTAAGCTGACAGTCCCATTTTGTTCAAGAGTTGTTTTTATTCATAAATTACGTTTTAGAGCAAATACTCATTTTCTAGCTGTATTTCATTTTTCCTGACAGAGCTTTAATCACATAGCCTTAGCTTTACAAAGGTGACTGTAAACATTAATCAGCATGACAAAAGTGAAGCACTTAGATGAAAAACCCAAACCAAACTAAACCCTCAAACATACCAAAATCAAAGTTTACACTTTAACAAAACAACAAAAACATTACAAAAAAACCCTCAGCGTGTTACAGAGAAATTCTTAAGTGGTCTTCTTAGTTATTAATGAAAAAGGCTAATATTATAAAACTTAAAAAATGGAAGTTTTAAAAATCATTAATATATACTTATTTGCCAACATGAAACAATGCAAAATAACTTGGTCTTTGGGATTATAGACTTCAATTCAAATTTGAGCTCCACCACTGAGTAATTAAGCTATGTGACCTTGAGCAAGTTACTTAATCTTAACATTTCTGGTTTCCCATCTGAAAATGAAGACATTCTGGTTATGCTCTGGCATCATCTCTAGACTTATAAGTGCTCTGCACGATTTCTGTGCAGATTAGCAATAAGGTATACTGTATATATGTATGTAGTAATAAAGTATCTAGTATGGCACCTACATCCATACTTTTTTAAAAAACAGAAACTTGCCCAAGTCACCTGGCTGGAATCTGACTCTGGGCTGAAATCTGACTGTCCAGAGCCCATGCCTAATCGCCACCATGCTACTATAGCATACCTACACTGACCTATTAAAACAGCCTTATGTGACTCATACAGGTTTAATCCCATTACGGTTAACTGTATTTAGTTATACTGTAATTCAGTAAAATTATAAATACTCTAATAAGTTGGCCATTGGCTGGGGTGGGACAATATTTCTGATTTAACAGAAGATTACGCATATACATTCAAGTCCTCTTACCATGTGGATATGCTATGGTTGTGGCACACGTTTTTGAGGTGGCAGCAGCTAGCATCATTCCCACAAAATCTGATGCTTCTTTTACAGACTCTTCTTCATTTTCCATTGTAGAAGCAATCTTATATTCCAGTAGTTTTTGCTTAATACTTTCATAAATAACAAAATGGATAACAGTCTCGGATATGCCAGCATATGAAGCAGACATGCCCCTATAAAATCCTCTAAGTCCATCTGTCTGATACACTTTACGGACACACTCAAAAGCGCCCATTCGCTTTTCCCCACGGTTCCTGAAGAGCAAAAGGGAAAAACCTTATTAACAAAAATAAAGTAGTACAGGTTTTTAAATAAAGTGAATGAAATATATAGAAATATGCCACTCTACTAAAGAATAACCCTCTTTAATTCATGAGGAAGTAAAATCAGAATTTTAAAACATTCATTTTAGATTTCCTATTCTTCTGTCCCAAATTTGTCATATTAGACAGGTAACATATAGTTTATTTTACTGAATGCAAAATAACTACTTTGAATCTTCAGTTTCATTGAAGTCTGACTGTATGAATAAGCAACAAAATCCACTGTGACTGTAAACACACTGTGACTGCAGCTCAAGATAAAAACAGAACAAAATAAACAAAAACCCCGCACATTATATTAAATGTAGTTCTAAGTAAGCTGAGTCTTTTCGCATTTAATAATATATAAAAAGAATGACTGGGACTTCCCTGGTGGTGCAGTGGTTAAGAATCTGCCTGCCAATGCAGGGGACACGGGTTCAAGCCCTGGTCGGGGAAGATCCCACATGCCGCGGAGCAACTAAGCCCGTGCGCCACAACTACTGAGCCTGCACTCTAGAGCCCGCGAGCCACAACTACTGAGCCCGTGTGCCGCAACCACTGAAGCCCTCGCGCCTAGAGCCCGTGCTCCACAACAAGAGAAGCCACCGCAATGAGAAGCCCGCACACTGCAACAAAGAGTAGCCCCTGCTCGCCGCAACAAGGGAAAGCCTGAACACTGCAACAAAGACCCAATATAGGGGGAAAAAAAAAAGACTGAGACACCAATGATAATAGAATATCACAAAGCAAGAAGTATAATTAAGCTAATTTCTGTGTACCTGGGGGGTTCTTCCAAGCCCACCCAGTTCTTCCCCAAAAGTGACTGCGTGACTTTAAATCAAATTTCCTATGATCCTTTGAAGGTAATGGCCGTATCTTTCACCTCAGTAAATAGTGAATGAGGACTTCTACAGTTATCAAGTATTTATGAAGCACTGTGCCCAAGAAAACTTTCTTAGTGCTACTTAAGGGTGCAGCATCTACTCTTTTACAAATATATAATTTTGAGTTTGTAAAAATATTTACTACCTTCATTATGATTCCCCCAATAGAACTTTATCTGTAAGAAATGGGTTTAAATGCCACCCACGGGAAAAGAAATAGAAAACTTAACTATTTATAAATTATATACAACTGGATAACATAACGAAATAAAACCACAACTAAGACACCTACCTGATAACCTACAGATTCCTCCAATTTTATAAATAATTGTCTTGAATCAATGACTATCCTCAACTAATGGTACTGAATAAATAGCTTCTTAGTTGAATGATCCATGCAACCAACTGTAATTAGTTTCTGCTGTCAAATCCTTTCTTACAAGGAAGTCAAGGGCTGTGAGTCCTCAAGGTCAATATGCAAACACATCAGCCCTGTTCTTGATCTGTGCTGTAAGGGAGCGTCCTCAAATCAACCTTTCACTACTACCCCAGCCCCATCCCATTTCCCCACCCCTAAGCCTAGGAAATTGTGCTGGCTTGATTATTATTTTTTTCGCTTACAACATTACAGAGTTTTAATCCATGCTTTTCCGGGATCACCTATAATCTACCCTATAGCATACTGAAGCATGCCCCTGGTAGTTTATCACAGTACAGTAGGGACTGGCATCTCATACTTTTTAACCTCTGGGTTGGCTTACCTACCATTACCTTTCATATCTCTGGCTTTAGGAGATAAACTCTGAGTCCTGCTGCAACACAACTTAACATTTCATTAAAAATTATTCTAGATGAAACAAGAATTAGACACTGCTTTTCAAGTCTCCAAATAGCATACAATTCCACATGACAGGATGTGGAAAAGAGAGCTTTAAGCAGGCATAATTGTTAATGATTTCTTAGATCAGTTTTATTTATAATCTATGATATCTACACTAGACTTCCCAAACCCTAAAATATAAAAAACAGTGAAAATTGTTATACACAGTCTACTCCAGGCTGAAAGGCCAAACAGTTTCAAAACTATCAACGTGATTATTATTATTATAATACATCAGATAAGGTCATCGCTCTACTTAGAAGTGTTACTTTTTCCCTGTCCTCCATTCTGAAGGCCAACAGGAGTTGAGATGGCAGGACTCTAAGCCACACTGCTTCTAGCTTTGTCTCAGCTGCCAGAACACGTCAAAGGCCCTAAACTTAGGATATGTGAGATTTGCACTATTGCCTCTGGTTAAAAATGGGCTCAAAAAACCATCCCTTGACTATTCCATTTAAAGTTGGTCCCAACTGTTTCCTGGGATATCTCTAGAACCTACCAGTACCTGCTCATTATAGATGTATTGAATGAATGATCTTGCTGCTATAAAGTGGCTGGCGGTAACAGATGAAGTCCATGAATACACGAGAGCTAAATTCCACGCCAGAATGCTCTGGGTACAAGGTTCACGAGTTTGAGCAATGATCCTTAAAGACTCAGTCTAGACTCATTGATCATGTTGTTTACTTAGGTGTCAGGAGGCCGGTTATAATCACACATGGAGTGAATGAAAGTATCACAGCTCGGGCTAGATTAATAAGTCGTTTTTCTTTCTTCTTCCTTTACTGAAAAACACAGTGTACAATATACTTTCTTTCCTAGAAACTGTCATACTGCCAACTATTAATGTCACTTTTGCCTCTGATGGTACAGCCAAGTTTTAAAGCCAAACAAAAAAACCAAACCAAAAAACAAACAAAACAAAAAAAATCAGCAGCAAATGAGGGGAAAAAATGTTTAGATACCTGGCACTGAGATCTCATTGATACAAATTTATAGAAGAAATTTAGTTGAAGCCAACTTTAACAAATTTTGTTTTAATGAATTAACATACCTTGCATCAAGCTGTAACCGTGTCTTTATAAGCCAAATGGGGTTGGTCGCTGTGATTGCGGTAAAACCTAAACAAACATGTTTAAAATGAACTCTGGTAAAAATTAAGAACACACTATTAACTTCAAGATTTTTAAAACTATATAAATCTATATTAAAGAAAATAAATATTTAAACTATCAACTGATGTATGCTTTACACTTTTATTTTACAAATCCATCCAACCATGAACATCTGTACTTTTTATTTCCAAATCAGTCTCAAATTCTGACCATAACTAAAAGATTCTTTTAAGAGCAAAATATGATTATATATAAACTCCTCTTCCAACATATTCAGAATATCCTATGGGTGGCACTCTCTACTCTCTAAGCTAAATTCAGAAACCCATTTCTACAAAGAAACATAGAAATTTTGTGTATTCTAGGGCTTTTTAGCATGCAAACTCTACAATAGCTACTTGGGGTCCAACTAAATCACAAACCACTATGTTCAAAATGGAGTCTACATAAACGTCAGCATTTACCAATATCTGATCTTAAGTTGATTGTACAACAGAAAGAATTGTTGTTTGGCCTTGTGAATACTTTATATAAGCACACAATTACTAATAGTCTTAAAATAATGGTATCACAGAGATAAGGTTTCTGTTAGGGTTAATAGGACAGATCTATTTTTCATCCGCTTAAAAACATACAAAAACTTAAAAGTTCAAAAAGTTACAAATCAGAACTTCCCTCTTACTTTTATAGACACTGAAGAGAGAAACTTAAAGTAGAAGGTAGTTCTATCTTACTTTAAAACTAAAGTACTATGTATTAACTATCAAGAAGGGTGGTTCCCTAAGATGGCTCATTCCAGGCAGTAAAGTAAGATCTCTGGAACAGTATGTTTCTAGGCTAGTGCATGTCTTTTACTTGCTATCTTCCTAGTGTTGTGGGAAAATAGCAGCACATGAAATGCAATCTTGATGATGGAAATTTATGAAGATTGCTTCATCTATACAAAACAGGATTTTCATATAATACTTGTGAACACTTAAGATCACTACACAAACTTGATATAACTTACATCAACCTACATTTATTCATTTGGCCTTTAAATTCAGTGAAAACTTACATGCAGAAATGTCTAAGGATCTTAATTTTTAATACTTGCTATCAAATACTAGCGGGTCAAGCACATTATTTTTAGAAAGGTTTTGAAATATAACCAGCACACTTAATATTAGTAAAGTACTTTCAGGAACAAAAATGCTGTGGTACACTTAGGAGTAATTTGTTTTTTTAGTTAACATATAGTGGAGAACTAATCATAAACCTTTTTCCGCTTTCAAAGTTAGTATGGGTATATCTACAAAGGCAAAATAATTTTACTGAATTGTTTACAAAGTAGAATTTAGTCTCACAGGTTCTTTTCCCTTCTATAATGTCAGATAATTAGCTAACTCAAATTTTACTCCCTTAACCCACTATATTAATACTGTGGAAACAGCCAGATGTTTCACAAACAGATGCTCAGACTGACTCTATTATCAAGCAAAATAACTGAAATAAGTTTGGTTTAATAACTCCTTCAATAATTTTGTAATGATTATATAGTCTCCATTTCTCAAGTGCTTTTAATACTACATACATACATAATATAAAACTAGGAAGGGACCGACAATTTTGTAAGCATCAGCCAGTACTAAAATAATAAAAATTTAACGTGTTGGACAGGGTGTCAGGAAGATGTTTCAAATAAAAAGTTCTTTTCATGCATATATTCTTGATAAAAGGAAAGAGAAGAAAAATATGAAACCAGATCAGTTTAAATATTTTGTTTGGAAAAGATTTTTCTTGCATGTTGGCTTAACTGAGAATAAAGTTATGGAGTTCAATTTTTTTTTCTCTTGAACCCCATTCTTCTCAGTGAAAATGTCAAACTAAAGATATTCAAATTATATTCTAAAGCAAATGTGCACCTGACATCAGAATTCTGGTCATAAGCCTAATTTAATGATTCTTTATTTTAAACTTAAATATGTGCATTAGCTAAATGTCTATACAGTAATATTAGGAGTTTATTAGTAAAAAGCTGCTCAGCAGCACAAACCAACAAAACACTCTGCGTTACTCACAATGGTTTTTATTAATTATTATGTGGAAATTTTAGGAAAAAACCATTTGCTTTTTATTAAATTTTGAAAGCCTAAAACTGGGAATGCTTATACACAACTTTTAAAAAAGCAGTCTGTCTAGGTAAAAATCTCATTCAATTTATTATACTTTACTTGAAAAGAAGATGAGTATCAAAGCTTTTTTTTAAAAAAAAGTAAAAGCTCTATGTCTAAAAATATAAGCTCAGGACCCAAGCTTATTAACACTCTTCTAAGTCTCAAATTCCTCAATTAGAGGCTGAAAAAAACCCCATATGTGTAAACTTTAAAATATTACAACACATATTTATAAATATTACTAGGAATAAAATTTTAAATACCCATAATGCTCTGTACATGTTAATAAACTAAACAGGAAGCAAACAACAGGTATTTCTCACTTAACTAAAATTCATTTCCAGACACAGATTGACCTATGGAACATGACACATTAAAATTTAGGTAAGTGAGAGAATGTCATCATCTTATATCTATACAGCTTGTGCTTACTACAGTTGGGGCTCAACTCTCCCAGTAACAAGCTAGTTCTTAATAAAGACACTAGCCTAACTGCTAGCAAACCATTAAGTTAGACAAAAGAATCAAGGCATAATCCACAGGTTTTCAGCTATTGGTCCTTTACCAGTTCTGGTCCTTGGATTTTATGCTGTTACATCCTCTTAACCAAAGACACTCTAAGTATAAACTTATGGAGACAGTATTAGGCTAATTAAATCTAGAAAAATATAATCTATTAATTCAAAACATGAAACAAGTAGGAAGAAATAAAAATTTATTACTAGCTTAGAATTATATATGGTAAGGCAGTCTGAAGTTGACAAACAGTCAAAGTTAAACATATCTTCCTACTCCTTTTAAGACAAACAAAGATACTGGGGATGGTGCCCCTGAAATTTAGAAACTTCCTATTTGTTTTATTTTGACATTTAAATTTTGTGACATTTTGATAATATGCTATTTCATATTAATATTCTGAGCACCCCATTAAACATTAAAACTGATTTAGAAGTATATGAAGAATCTACCTGTAGGTTAAGAAGAATTAATGTTGCTGCTCCACAGTCAGTTAAAGCAAAATGGCAGTATACTGGCCATACTATTAGTAGTATAGTTAATAGTTTATTAGAAAGTTTAAAAAAAACTTTTAAAATGCAATTTTTAAAGTTCTGTTTCATCTAACATTCCATCTGATAATGTAAACCAATTAAAAACCAGATTAACAGAAATCCTGGTTATAGTAAACTTGCTGAAAATGTCCATTTCATTAAGTGAGTGATACCTGTAGTATTGCATTTTCAGTACTTTTTATTTCAATTAACTTCTGTAAGAACAAAGCCCACCTAACCTTCTAAGAAAAATATATTAAAACTACTAAAAAAAAAACCCCAAAAACCTAATTAAAACAAACAAGATCCCATATATTCTTGTCCCATATTTGGAAAGTAATGGTAGGTATTAAGATCAATGTTTTTGTAAGAAAGTAGAAAGCCAAGTATCAACAGACAAGAGAATAGAAAGCACTGTATTAGACTTTTAAAACGTTATGCTAAGTGAAGAGAACTACTGTTTTTTCTAAAAGCTGTCGAACGGCATGATACCATTAATAGCTATGTAAATCTTAAATACTGCTAAGGAATTCTTTGGAGGTCAAGGCTACTATGGCCAAGCTAACGACCCCAAGCTTTTAGTACACGATGACTGAAAAGTTACCCATTTCTTCCTTCTAGAAGGAATATTATAAAGGAATCAGAATTAAAGTTTTATAAAATAGATAATGCACACACAAATTCAGGAAATAAAAATTCATTTCCCGCCTTCTATTAATTCCACAGCTATTATAAATTCCCAGGGTGTGTTTCTTATAACTAGAGGCTGCAAGAGATGCTCAGATCAGTACTCACGAGGTTTAAGTTAGTCCATATTTCTACAGGAAGTGACCTGCGGATGGGGAGCATGAGATGACACGATCTCACTCTTTTCTCGGGAGAAATGTACAGTAAATGCCTAAAATAGACACAGGCTTTTCTGTATCATAACAACAAGCAGTGACCTCATCAGAAACATGTGTACAAAATGAATCCCATTGGAAGGATTTGAGAAATATTTACTGTGAGATCTAACTTTTTGAAAATTTTAAGTTAAAAAAGAAAAAGAAAGGAATATAAGAATGGGCCATAATTTTTTTTAAAAAGTACCGAGTACTGAAAATTCTGCCATCTGTAGCAGTTTCAGAGTCCAAATACTTACCTAAAATAAGATCAATTTTGCCTTAAAGAAAAAATGCTAACCTTGTCAAAGGGGAATCTAAGAAAATATTTATAGGGGATTATCATATCCCATTTTCCTACCATTCTACCATGCTCAGAGCCGAAATCACAATTTTCTATTCCTTAACAATCAGCCTACTTAGTAAAAAAAAAAAACAAAAACAGGGGAGTTCCCTGGTGGCCCAATGGTTAGGACTCAACATATTCACTGCTGTGGGCCCAGGTTAAATCCTTGGTGGGGGAACTAAGATCCTGCAAGCTGCGCAGCATGGCCAAAAGAATTAAAATAAATAAATCAATAAATAAATCAATAAATAAAAATAGAAAATTCAAGTAACTTCATTTTGTAACTGTAATTTTAAAAAAAAAAATAAAGTATAGGTGGCTACAATAGTACCTTTCACCTTTTGCACTATGATCAGTAATATTGCACATCCATTTTTATGAAATATTTTGGATTATTTTGTATTCAGTTTCTTGTGCTCTACAAAATAAAAAAACAGGAAGAATGTTTACATACAAACACACAAAACGTCTAGCCATCCATTTGGCTAAATAAACTGCCATGGACAAATTATTTAAAAGAATATTTTATAATGCAAGACAAAATTTCTACTTAATGAGTAAAAATTTAACCTTTAATAATAAGTCAAATAGAAAATGTATCCTGAAAAATAACAGTGAATGCTATAAGCAAATAAAACCCACTAGGTATGTAGTAAATGTTAAACAATTACATTGTTGGTATTGAAAAAATTAAGCAATCACTGTGTTAATATATAATCCAATAAAAATCAGAATTCATTTCTTTTAAATCTGTACCGTTGTATAGAAAAGTATGTACAACCTAGATAAAAACTTCTGAAAATTGGGAGTTACTATAAAGAAGAAATGTAATACTATTTTTTTTTGTATACACGCCTGGGTCCAGGTGTATACAGAGGGATACGCAAATTCATTTTAACAAATACACACAGAAACTCTCAAGAAAATAAATATCCTCAATAGCTAAGACACACTTAGTCTGGCAAATGTCATATGGGGAGGGGGTGGGGGGAAGGCAGGTAAAACAGAGTCACCATTACTTGATTTGATTAAATAGCCTCACAACTGGAAAAAAATTTTTCAATGTATGAAAATTCATAGCTCAAATTGAGAGGTTTACAAATTCTTATACTATTCCCTTGAAATACTAAAACAAAAGAAAACAAGATGGCCTTTAAACAAACTGTCCTTTTAATTAAAAAGGTTTAGTATCTAAAACACTCAAGTTCATATTAATAAAATACAAAATGCAACTAAATTGAGGTTACTTGGAATAAAAACTACGTACAAGCTATGTTACTAAAGCTTAATGCATGTGCTACTTGATGTGGCAAAATCTTGCAGACACTATCATTAATGGTGTATTTTAGTGCATTTTTGACGATAAAGTGACAAGGTTAGCATTTTTTTTTGAACAGCCAGTTAAAAAACAAGTTTTCACATGACTGCCTCTAAGCACTTTGCATCCCCAATTCACATTTTGAAGATCTCTAAAAATTATCCTGAAGAAAAACCAATGCAGTCTGGTCTAGACTCTTACAAGAATGAAGGGAGCAAAAGGCTACCTTAAGTCTGCATGGGACCATTCAGTTTCACCAACCATGTAGCTATGTATAAAAACTGCAAAGCTAAATGTTATTGCTCATGAATAGTGCAAGGAAGCTCTGAAGGCATAGTTCTCAGAAAAATCTAACTGCAAACAAATGGAAGAAGTATTTTCAAATTACACAATAAATGAATAGTGCAAGACTCTCTGAACAAGTATGACTATCAATTTACCAAAATTCAAGAAATTCAAGTTGGGAAATAGTATCAATGTATAAATAAAAACTGAAAACTATGAGTTAACATTTGTACACATTTGAGAAAAAATACAAAATGGCAATTCCACTGAAATTCTCTGCAATGTGATACAAATATAGTAATAAATTCTGATTAGATATGCCAATGAAAAAAGATGTTCCAGTGGGAATTAAGAGATTCTGAAACTCTAAATTTGTAATACTGAATATATAACTATCCTCAACTTAAAATAATTGCTTACCTACTTTCTTGGCATCAATTCTTTCAAAAAAGAAAGATTAACATTTCTTTACAATTTTCTGGGGTTAAGAAACAAAAACATGAACACTGGTAATCCAGAAATATATTCTTAAAGACCCTAATACAGTGGTTATGTAGTTTGAAATTAGCCACTAACTTTACACTCAAATTTGTAGAGGGAAAAATCATATCTAGTTGTATTCAACATCTGTAAAAGTACATTAAAAAAATTCTAGTTGTAACTAGATGATCTCTGTGGTATTAAAGAACTAATTCTCAGAACATAAACCTATGTAGAGCAACCCACTCATTACAAGAATAAGGTAATGGAGATTCACGTAAATTACCTAACTTGCCCAAGATCTCTCTTCATTGGTAAAGAGTATTTCACCACCTTGATCTTTAAAGCTTTACCTTCCAGCTTTAAAACTTCAATGAGTCAGTCAACAATTACTAAATATAAAAAGCCATGAAAATAATTTTAAGGTACATGCTAGATTTATTATATGGCTATTGACCTTTCAGAAATTAGTATTTCAAACTTACTCTTAGTTCATTAAGTATGTGGTTGAAATTGATCCAATTTATTTCTAAACAGAAAATGGTTAACAGTTTAAAGGCACTCATTATTAAGCATCTAATTGAAACTCAATATACTGATCAACAGTTGACAAATGTAGTTATAATTTGCTTTATAAAGTCACAGCATATTTTGGAAATATGAGACATGGTTAAATATACAACAAATCTCAGAAAAGTATAGAGAATTTTTCTAATGAGAACCAAAAGTCATGGCTTTGTCTAACATGCAGGGCAGCAAATGATTCCAGAACCACACTAGTCAAACCAATCTCCCAGTTTATCTTTAAGGCAGTGCAGAGGCCCAGGACTAGTTGTTTTAATTCAGAATCATACAGTCTCATCAATGATGATAGAAGAGTTCCTGGAAACATTTCTAGAGCAAGCATGTACACATATCTGGTACCTACATTTTGAGTGTTATCTTAGTGCGATTTATGTGGAATGATAAACATATTTTTCAATACATACGTTACAATAACTCTGAATTATCAATAATGTATCACTCACAAAAATTTCAGCATTTGAGCACAGGACAAAATGAATACTTTACCAAGAACTGCCGGCACATTTCAGACAGAAGCCAAAACATGCAGCAAAAAGGGAAAAGGCACTAACAGAAATTGAGGAGAAAAGAGTAAATTACAGCTCTGTAACTTGTAAGTGTAATTATGGTTGGATTCTTAAAACTGTTAAAAGTGATCACTAAATATTCAGTGTACTACACAAGACAATGTAAATATTATATTACCTGCATGCTATCACAAACTCCTAAATACCAAAATGCCAACTGACAAGATTTTACATATACCACCTAATCAAATTTATTGTATACTAATAAATGTAAAAATCATGTTTACAGATGCTAATCAATGAAAAGCACATTAACTGCCTTAACTTTACAAGGTTAAATTCATCAAAGTTCAATATTAAGTCTCTAGGTGTCAGAAAATTTTTTGTCTTTTAATATCATATATTCATACCTGCCATTGCAGCTGAAATCATGTGTACCTGGGTAGAATCAGGATCAAATAAACCATTCAACTTTTCCTTGCAGTTTGAATAAGCAGCAAAGTATATTGCTCTAAAATAAAGATTTAAATTTTGTCAATAAGCATGTTGCTTAATTCATAAGATTTAAAAGACATATAAATTGATCTTTATTATTCCAGAGTCCAGAAATCTAAAAACATAATGCCTTAGTTTTTATTTACATTCTCATGTAACATCACATACATATTTTTTCATGAAGACCATGAAGTACTTTTTGTATCAACTCATTAAAGATAAAGCATCCTCAGATAGTCCTACCCCAATAATCTGACAGCAACTAACTGAAAAAGTATAAGACTTTGGCAGGCCTATATAATGTTAATAAGGCTAAGTTAAATACACTGAGTTAAGTAAACGTGATATGAGTACTTTATGTTTTTTTGAAGAGAGGAAGGTAGAACTGGCTCAAGTGATCAAAGTATATGTTAAACAATTTTGAGATACTGTGCTATATACCAATCTATACTACACAAAGAGTAGTTCACAGCACCCTTTAAAAGAACAATTGCAAAAATCAGTCCTATCAGGTCAGATCTTGTTTTCTAACATTTGTAAACATTCCATTAAATTTATAAATATCTTCCCTGTTAACTCATTGACTGTGACTTCATGCATCCCAAATACCTCCTCACTGTTTAGCTTTCCAGGCATGAGATGCTTGCTGTATCAAATATCCTGCTATTGCCCAACAATCCTGATTATCTGTCCAATAAGGGGAAGAGTAAACAAACAAGTAAAAATGGGGAGAGTATCACTGCTGTGCTTTTTTAATGTGCTTAAGAAAAAAAGGAAGTTAATATGACTGAAAATGAAACATTCTACTTCACGAAAAAGAAAAAAAAAAGGATACATTGAATGATACCAAATTAGCAAGGGGAATAAATAATGCATTACTAGAAATGAATAAGAAAAAAAAGCATCCTAAATGAGAAAATGGGCAAGGAATATACATAGGTAATTCACAGAAGAGAGATACAAATGACAAATAATTACAAGAAGGAGGACATGAAAGCACCAAAATAAAACAAGGGTATATTTAAAAAAAAAAACAATGAAAAATCATGTTTAGTCTATTTGGCAAGTATTAAAAGACACGGATAGTAGCCAACATTGGTAAAATGTGGATAAAGAGCAACTAATTCCCTATCTGAGAATAAAAAGACGGCATGCCTTTTCAGAAGGCAATTGAGCAATGTTCACTAAGTTTAAATGTTCATACGCCCTTTTATCCAGAAATTCTACTTTTCGGTAACTATCCTAAAGAAAAATACTTGCTTAAATACTCAAGGATAAAGGTACAGCTATGTTCACAAAACCATTGTTTTTAACAGCAAAAATCTGGAAATAAATCTAAAGGTTTATCAATAAGGGATCAGTCATACTATACAATTTTTAAAAGCTTCACTTATTTTCATGGAGAAAGCTTCAAAACAAATTTGGTGAAACATGATTCAATTTACGTAAATAATAATAAGTCTACATATTATGCATTTTATGTGCATAAGCCAGAAAAATTAATGGAAGACTATAAACCAACTGCTTATCAATGGTGGTTATGTATGGGGAGGGAAGAGGAGTAACTGTGGAAAGGTGCACACGGTGAGAGGTGATGGGTTTAAGGTAATATGTCAACCTTTACACTAAACTTTTTTTAGTCTTTACAATAAGAATGAAATTTTGGATCATTTTTAAAAAAGAAAGAGCCCATAAAAAGTTGAAACCCAATAAATAAGATATGGATCTACTACACTGTTTGAATACAGAGAGCTGGGTACACATTTTCACTCTGAATGTGAACTCTGCAGTGTTCTATCATGTGAACTCTGCAGTGTTCTATCATGGAAGAAGTCAATCTAAGATAAAAAGAAATCATAGAGAAAGGCCTTTTGGCCTTTCATCATATTAAGGCCTTCTTGGTTTTTTGAACTTGGTGCAAAAACTGCTTCACAATGATCTCACTAAGAGGTCCTCTGCACCTGCACACGGTACAATCTGCCTATCCTTTTAGATGGCTACTGATACCCATTTGTTATACCATAGTGCTTTATCTTGATTTCTCTTCAGGATCCCCCCTCATGAACCTTGAAACAAGAAACACTACCACAATTTGATTAACTTAAATGTATTTTTTTTACCTGGAAGGGGCCACCCCCACTAAATTGGGGCCTAATCCTCTAAACAGGGAACGAGGCCCTTCTTTTTCCAAGATCACCCTGAAAGAGAAAAATATTATTTAGAAAGAAATGTCCTTCAAAGTGTGGTACTTCATTTATATAGCAAAGGTAGAGTCTAAATTCCCCATGTTTGCACTATAATATGTTATACTCTTTTGTCAGTGTTGCTCACTTACAAAAATCTGTTTTTCTTGACAAAGTATAAATTAATAAAGATTGATAACAGATTTAGTAGCAATAATAAAAATAACTCCTTTCAGATTGTTTCCTAAAAGTTTTCAAGACATAATTATCAATATAGATTTCTACATTTATTTTCATATGATCATGCTACTCTTATCTTCAATCTCCTCCATTTTACTACCTTTACCAGCAAATTCAATTCCCAACTAGAAATGTAGTTCCCTCCTAGTATTTGAGGTCCTTTCCTTGATATTGGACAACTCCCTCATACTGCAGCATTATCTTATCCAACCATTCCAGTGAAATGCCATGGCAAAATTTATCACCCTAATATCCTTTAGGGTACTAAAATGGTTAGTCTGCTACTATTCCTTCCTCTACTTAGTTAACATGTACTATATTGAATAGGTACTGTATAAAGACTAAGCAGAGTAAGGAGACAGAAAAGAGGGTAAGGCCCCTGCCACTGAGAAGTTTGCTATCCAGTCGTGGAAAAAAGAATTATATTGAAATAAATAATTTAACAGACCGTATCAATAAGCAAATACTATACAAGCTAGATATATATGCCCAGTAGGAAAAGGAACAGAGGCATGTCCAAGTCATGGAAGGCTTTCTGAAGGTGAGTTACTAAATGAAGTTTTGGAGTAAGAAAGAAAGATTGAGGAAGAGTAGGTATTTTAATTCAGACTTAACAGACTGCGCCAGTGGTTCTGAAGCACCTGTACACTTAAGAATGATCTCTTGAAAGGCAGCTGAGCAGAATGGTTAATTAAGGGCCTGAACTGTGGGGCCTGACTTCCCAATATAAAGAGCTCAATTTTGGTAAGTAATGACTTTTATCCTTATTTTCATCAGCAGTAAACAGAGAAAAACAGTACTTTTGGGGGAAGGGGGCAGGTAGAGTGGTGGTTACTATAAGGAATAAATAAGTTTAAGACTTCCCTGGCGGCACAGTGGTTAAGACTCCGCCTGCCAATGCAGGCGACATGGGTTTCAGCCCTGGTCCGGGAAGATCCCACATGCCATGGAGCAACTAAGACCGTGCACCACAACTACTGAGCCTGCGCTCTAGAGCCCGTGGGCCACAATTACTGAGCCCGAGCACCACAACTACTGAAGCCCATGTGCCTAGAGCCCGTGCTCCGCAACAAGCCATCACAATGAGAAGCCTGCGCACAGCAATGAAGAGTAGCCCCCGCTCGTCGCAACTAAAGAAAGCCCGCATGCAGCAACGAAGACCCAACGCAGCCAAAAATAAATAAATTAAAAAAAAAAAAAAAGAGCTTAAAAGAGTACCTGGCTCACAGTAAGCACTTGATAACTCTTACTATTATCATTATTACTGGAGCATTTGTTCAAAATGCAAATTTCTTAGATCCCACCCTCAAAGTATTCTTAATTCAGTAGGTACAGGACAGTGCTCAGCAATCTACATTTTTACCATGCCACAAGATGACTGACACAGGTGATACAGAAGCACTTAAAAAAGAACGAAAGAAAGAAAGAAAATTTATTTGGCTGTGCCAGGTGTTAGTTGCAGCACACAGGATCTTCACTGCAGCATGCATGTGGGATCTAGTTCCCTGACCAGGGATCAAACCCAGGCCCCCTGCACTGGGAGTGCAGAGGACCACCAGGGAAGTCCCCAGAAGCACTTTTGATAAAACTAGATTAGACAGAAGCAGAATTAAGAATGACAAATTGTAGAGTACATTTTGAAAATGTCAGTGTTTGCTAGCCCTTTCTGTTAATAATCCCTTTGAGAAGTAAAAGAAAGGTAAGTGTCCTTTAAAAAAAAACACATTTGCAAACACTCACAATTTTGCATACAATTTCACCTAATTTACAGGCCTCTTGAAGCTCATCCAAGAGCCCCTAAGAAATTGACAAAGCCTGGGGGGAATTCCTAAAGTTCCAGGTTAAGAAGCCATGAAACACTTCATAGCCACTAGGATGGCTATAATCAGAAAGACAGATGGAGTAAAACAAAGGTTGGTGAGGAATTTTATTTTACACTTTATTTTATATTTTGGCAAGGAACTGGAAACCTCATTCATTGGTGGTGGGAATGTAAAATGATGTATCCGCTTTGGAAAACAGTTTGGCAGTTCCCTAAAGTGTTAAATATAGTTACCATACAACCCGGCAATTCCACTCCTAGTATATCCCCCAGAAAAATAAAACATGTGTTCCTATAATGGCATTACTCGTAATACTCCAAAAGGGGAGACAATGCAAATGTTCATCAACCAATGGGTGGATAAATAAAATGTGGTACGTACCTATACAATGGAATATTTGGCAACAAAAAGATATTTGTTACAACGTAGATGAACCTTGAAAACATACTAAATGAAAGAAACCAGTAAAAGACCACATACTATATAATTTCATTTATGTAAAGTGTCCTGAATATGCAAATCTATAATGACAGAAAGTAGATTAGTAGTTGTTGCCTAGAGCTAGGGGGAGAGCAAGAGGAGAAAACAGGAGTGACTGCTAACAGGAAAGGGCTTCTTTCTGTGGTGGTGATGAATATGTTCTAAATTTAGAGTATGGTGATGGTTTGAACAACTCTGTGAATATACTAAAAACAATTGAATTGTACACTTTAAATGGGTGAATTTTATGGTATGTAAATTATCTCTCAAGAGATGTTGGGAAATTAAAAACCAAAGGAAGAAACCATGAAACAGGTTGATTAGGACAGAGCCCCAAAATAGGGAAAAAATGGGAATAAGAGTCAAGAGAGTTTAAGGCAAGAGAATGCAGAGTCGGAAGCCATCTGGACACCGACGACAGGTGACACATTAAACTGACTCTTAAATGAGAAATTAAAACAGAGCCCAGAGGGATTCCTACAGTTCCTCTGAGGAAAGTCAGAGAAGGCAAAACCACTGAAAAATAGAATTTAAAAAATATAGTATTGTCACAAAGGTCAAAGGAAGAATTTTAAGAAGAGGAGCATTACATTCGGTAATAACTGTCAAAATCATGATATTAAAATACTCTATTATTAAGCAGATAGAAGTATGTATCTACAACAATGGCATTTTAACCCCAAATTGTTAACAATTTTATTCTACCTACTCATGTACTTAAGTAAATTTGAAAAAAGAAAAGAGTGATGAAATCTTTTGGTAGTGAAAAACACACAGTATGAGTTTACTTGCTACTACAAAATAAACACTACTGAACTAAGCTCAAATAGATTATGTCCCAACTGAGCTGATAAGACAGACACCCAGGGCATTCAGTTACATATCTAAGTTTAAACATATAAAACTCAATTTCAATAGTTTTGAAATTTCAAATCTAATTTGTAACACAATGAAGTATGGTAAAATGTAAAAACACATCTTTTTCAAACCATTAAGAAATGCCGATCACTGAAGTACATTTTAAAATCAGGAGAACTCTGCTTTAAACCTTAGTTATATTTAGGTCATATAAAAATCAGACTGACATTAATTGGATGTACTTACTTGTGTGAGCACTTTGAAAATTAAAAATACACATAAAGAGTTAGCATTTAACATGATCACATTTCAAAAATAAATGAATTTATTTAAACAAAACAAAATACCTATAATGTCTTGAGAAAATAAATCCACTGGATAAATGTAGAAAAATACTCCAAATACACGTGATTTGGAAATAATATTACATTTTATCCAATGTACATATTATCCAACTTACTGTTCCTCTCCATTAGGGATTATTGTTTCTACTGAATTTATGGGAGTAATTCTGTCATTAAGTTTGTAAAAACCTTTTTAAATATGGCAGAATATAAATAAACAAACATGGGCATCACTAAGGTAAAGCCGACAAAAAAAATTCATGAATACTGTGCTCTCACTTTAGACAATGGAGAGGTCCAGGAGACACTACTCGATTGACACTGGCTCCAGCCATGGTGTTCAGCTGAACTTCAGAGATATAAAGTGTCACAGAAGATGACTGCAGCCGTGTTTTTACAACTTCCAGTGGACATGTCAGAATAGCTCCCACCGTACCACCACATCTACAAAAAAATGCAAAGAACAAAACTTATCTACTTAATTCACAAATTAGTACACATGCGCAGAGCTATGAAACAAATGAACAACTGGGGCTTTGTGAAGGTACTAAAATTTACGATTTTTGATTTTAGAAGACTAAATAATTTTTTAAATGTTTCACTTATTTGACTGTATACAAACACCTTTAGTAGTTAAAAGTAACTGAGCTTAATATCTACCTAGCAAGAATAATTAGCTGAAGATTCCAAACAGTGGGTGTTACTATTGAAATTTACTGGTACGTCACATCATAGCTTTTAAACACTGTTCTAGGGCTTTATTTGGTACTCCTTGCCCAGATATTACTTGTGTTGAAATCTAGACCATTATTTGAAGTATATCCTATTTCTCAAACTCCTATCTTATCTTTCAAAATTCAAGAAATGGTCTTGAGAGCAATATGAAATAAACCACTGATGGATAATCATACATGTCCCCTTATTTTAAATATCCAAATACTCAGAGGCATTTCACCTACAAATAAATACGGAATTTGAGTCTCAAAATCTGTATGTTAGGCCCACCATATGGGAATCTGTGCAAAGTAGGTAGGCTTAGCTAGAAGAATCCAATTTAAATATAAGGACTGATCACCAAAACAACAACAAAATAAAAGCTCTTAAATGATATTATTTAAACTTTTTGAAAGTATAAAAGAGACAGGCTGAGTAATTTATTCTTTTTAAATGCAAGACTGGAAAATAATTTTCTCTTAAAGCATTAATAGCTACTCAATGGAGTTCTGAGAACTGTTTTCTAACCAGAGGAAAATCACTCAAGAGACCTCTTACTGCATTGAAAGAGAAAAGCAGACTGAGTCAGAAGTAACCTGGACCTCCAAAACAGGCATTAGAGCACGAAGAAAAACAGCCCACCACAGAAAGATACTAAACAATTCTACGTATAGAATTTTAAAAAATGTGTATATACAAAAGATATAATAAAAGGAAAGCAGGCATGAAAACAATACCATTCCAAAGTTAGGACAAGAAATCATTAATAAGAGTATTTCATATTAATTTAACAGTACATGCCATCAAGAAAATAAAACTGAAACAAACTTTATCCAATAAAAGTGAAAAATTAACACAACAAATGAAAAACAGAGAACATCCACATGTAAAATAAAACTTGATTCTTACCTCTTATCATATTTTAAAAAGTAACTCAAAATGGACTATACAAAACTTCTAGAAGGAAACATTTGGAGAAAAATCTTTTTGACTTCGGGTTAGGCACACATTTCTTAGACTGAACAACAAAAAGCAAACGCATGAATCATAAAAGAAAAAAACTGATAAACTGGACTTCACCAAAGTTTAAAAATTCCACACTCTGAAAGAAACTGTTAAGAAAATGAAAAAAACAAACCACAGTCTGAGAGAACTATTTGCAAAACACTTACCTTGTAAATGCTTATATTCAGAAACAAAACTCAAAAATAAAAACAACTAAAAAAAGACGAACGGGCTTCCCTGGTGGTGCAGTGGTTGAGAGTCCGCCTGCCAATGCAGGGGACACGGGTTCGTGCCCTGGTCCGGGAAGATCCCACATGCCGCGGGGCAGCTGGGCCCGTGAACCATGGCCGCTGAGCCTGCGCGTCCGGAGCCTGTGCTCGGCAACGGGAGAGGCCACGGCAGTGAGAGGCCCGCGTACCGCAAAAAAAAAAAAAAAGATGAACAAATACTTCAACAAAGATATATGGATACAAATAAACAGAGAGATTTTTCAAAATCATTTTTCATCAGGAAAATGCAAATTAAAACCTCAATGAGGTACACTGCACATCTTACTAATGGATAAAATTTAAAAGACTGACAATAACAAGTGTTGATACAGAGCAACTAGAAACCTCAAACACTGCTGGTGGGAATGCAAAATGGTAGATTTTTTTTTTCTGGGGGGGGCCACACTGTGTGGCTTGCAGGATCTTAGTTCCCTAACCAGGTATTGAACCCCGGCCCAGCAGTGAAAGTGCAGAGTCCTAACCACTGGAACACCAGGGAATTCCCGCAAAATGGTAGATTTTGGAG
This sequence comes from Monodon monoceros, assembly GCF_005190385.1. Classification (NCBI taxonomy): domain Eukaryota; kingdom Metazoa; phylum Chordata; class Mammalia; order Artiodactyla; family Monodontidae; genus Monodon; species Monodon monoceros. Next base: position 121,694,253 of record NW_021703767.1, read on the forward strand.
GGAAAAAAAAAGTCACAGTTTGAGAAAAAGTCCGGTGGTTTCTTACAAAGTTAAACATATTACTGCCGTACATCCCTGCAATCCCACTCCTAAGATGTTGACCTGAGAAAAATCAACACATACAGGCATACTTAGAGAGATTGTAGATTCAGTTCCAGACCATCCCAATACAGTGACTACCACAATAAATTGAGTCACATGAATTTTTTGCTTTTTTAGTGCATATAAAAGTTATGTTTACACTATACTGTAGTATATTAAGTGTGCAATAATAGCATTATGTCTAAAAAAAGTACATCTTAATTTTTAAAAATGCTGATCAAACTTATAAGTTTTTTGCTTTGACAAAACAGATGAGTTTCTTTTTAAAATTTATTTTATTGACATATAGTTGATTTACAATGTTGTGTTAATTTTTACTGTACAGCAAAGTGATTCAGTCATACATATATATTTACATTCTTTTTCATATTCTTTTCCATTATGGTTTATCACAGGATATTGAATACAGTTCCTGTACTATAAGAGTAGGACCTTGTTGTTTATCCATTCTATAAACAACAAATTTATAAGCTTCTGCACAGTGAAGGAAACCATAAACAAAACGAAAAGACAACCTACAGGGCTTCCCTGGTGGCGCAGTGGTTGGGAGTCCGTCCGCCTGCCGATGCAGGGGACACGGGTTCGTGCCCCGGTCCGGGAAGATCCCACATGCCGCGGAGCGGCTGGGCCCGTGAGCCATGGCCGCTGAGCCTGCATGTCCGGAGCCTGTGCTCCGCGACGGGAGGGGCCACAACAGTGAGAGGCCCGCGTATGGCAAAAAAAAAAAAGACAACCTACAGAAATGGGAGAAAATATTTGCACATGATGCAACTGACAAGGTATTAATTTCCAAAATGTACAAACAGCTCATACAACTCAATATCAAAAAAAAACAACCTAATCAAAAAATGGGCAAAAGACCTAAATAGAGATTTCTCCAAAGAAGACATACAGAGGGCCAACAGGCACATGAAAAGAAGCTCAACATCACTACTTATCAGAGAAATGCAAATCAAAATTACCATGAGGTATCACCTTACACCAGTCAGAATGGCTATCATCAAAAAGTCTACAAATAATACATGCTGGAGAGGGTGTGGAGAAAAGGGAACCCTCCTACATTGTTGGTGGGAATGTAAATTGGTGCAGCCACTATGGAGAACAGTATGGAGATTCTTAAAAAACTAAAAATAGAGTTACCATATGATCTAGCAATCCCACTCTTGGGCATGTATCTGGAGAAAACTCTAATTCAAAAAGATACATGCACCCAATGTTCATAGCAGCACTATTTACAATAGCTAAGACATGGAAGCAACCTAAATGTCCATAAACAGATGAATGGATAAAGAAGATGTGGTACATATATACACAATGGAATGTTACTCAGCCATGAAAAAAAAAATGAAATAATGCCATCTGCAGCAACACTGGATGGACCTAGAGATTATCATACTAAGTGAAGGAAGTCAGACAAAAAGACAAATATATGATATCACTTCTATGTGGAATCTAAAAAAAATGCTACAAATGAACTTACAAATAAACTTATGGTTACCAAAGGGGAAAGGGAGAGTGAGGGATAAATTAGAGTTTGGCATTAGCAGATACAAACCAGTATATATAAAATAAACAACAAGGTCCTACTGTACAGCACAGGAAACTATATTCAATATCTTGTAATAAACTATAATGGGAAAGAATCTGAAAAGTATATATATAAAAATAACAATCACTTTGCCGAACACAAGAAACAAATACAACACTGTAAATCAACTATACTTCAATTTAAGAAGAAAGAGAGAAAAGCATACAATTTAAGTTTTATGTGTAAAACTTTATAAGAAAACGAAGACCCTAAGAAGTGGCTAAAACTGAGCATTTTTATGCTAGGTTTGATGAAGAATGGAAAATCGTGGGAAAATGTGATAGGACAGAAAAAGGGTATGAGCAAAGAAATAAAAATGCTGTTGGGAAAATGGTTCTGATAGACTTGCTGAACATAGGGTTGCCACAAACCTTTGTTTTTTTAAAAAAAAGGCATTATCTTCAAAATACAATAAAGCAAAGTGCAATAAAACGTGCTATGCCTGTATATGTCCACACAAAGACCTGTCCATGAACGTTTACAGCAGCTTTACTCTTAATAGCCCAAAACTGGAAACAACCAAAATGTCCATCAACTGATGAAGGATAAACAGACTGTGGTCTATTCATACAATGGACTACTGCTCTGTAATAAAAAGCAGCAACCTGGATGAATCTCGAAAACATTATGCTAACTGAAAAAAACCAGCACAAAAGGCTTTCATTTTATAACATTTTCATTTTTATGACATTCTGTAAAAGGCAAAAAAACTAGAACAGAAGTAAGATCAGTGGTCACCAAGAGGCAGCTGAGGTGGGAATAACTGACCACAAAGGGCATGGAGAAATTCCTGGGATAACAGAAATGTCCTATGTTTTGATTATAGTATAGGCATACATCATTTTATTGTGTCCCACAAGTATTGCGTTTTTTAATAAATTGAAGGTCTGTGGCAACGCTGTGTTGTTAGATGATGGTTAGCATTTTTTAGCAATCAAGTATCAATACATTTGGGTTTTTAAAATTTTATTTTATTGGCAGCACCTCGCGGCTTGCAGGATCTTAGTTCCGCAACCAGGGATCAAACCCATGCCCCCCGCAGTGGAAGCGCGGAGTTCTAACCACTGGACAGCCAGGGAATTCCCAGCAATCAAGTACATTTGATCCTTGAATAACCTGGGTGTTAGGGGTGCCGATCCTCTGTACAGTCAAAAATCCACGTATAACTATATAGTCAGCCCTCCTGTATCCGTGGCTCCACATTTGTGGATTCAACCAACCATGGGTTGTGTAGTCCTATGGTATGCACTTACTGAAAAAAATCTGGCTATAAGTGAACCTGTGCAGTTCAAACCCGTGTTGTGGTGTGCGGGCTTCTCACTGCGGTGGCTTCTCTTATTGCGGAGCACGGGCTCTAGGCACACGGGCTTCAGTAGATGTGGTGCTCGGGCTCAGTAGTTGTAGCACACGGGCTTAGTTGCTTCGCGGCACATGGGATCTCCCGGACCAGGGATCGAACCTGTGTCCCCTGCATTGGCAGGCAGATTCTTAACCACTGCGCCACCAGGGAAGTCCCCGGGTCATCTGTATTTTTAAATTAAGGTATATACGTTGTTTTTTTTAGACATAATGCTATTGAACACAATAGACTACAGTATAGTATAAGCAAACCTTTATATGTACTGGGAAACCAAAAACTTAGTATTTCTCAAAAATTCCATTTATGACTTTAAATAGGAAATTAAAAAATTTAATCCTCCAAAAGAAAAGATCAAAACCATGATTATATTTTCAGAAATCAAGCGTCAATTAGACAAATAGTAGGGCCATAAAAGATCTGAAACAAAATTAAGCAGGCCAAGGGAGAGTTCTACACTCAATGAATAAGAAACTGATATTTTAAAGCAGCTATGAAATAGGCTTAAAAACCTAATTATAGGGCTTCCCTAGTGGCGCAGTGGTTGAGAATCTGCCTGCTAATGCAGGGGACACGGGTTCAAGCCCTGGTCTGGGAAGATCCCACATGCCGCAGAGCAACTAGGTCCGTGAGCCACAACTACTGAGCCTGCGCGTCTGGAGCCTGTGCTCCGCAACGAGAGGCCGCGATAGTGAGAGGCCCGCACACCGCGATGAAGAGTGGCCGCCGCTTGCCACAACTAGAGAAAGCCCTCGCACAGAAAAGTAGACCCAGCAAAAATAAATAAATAAATTAATAAACTCCTACCCCCAACATCTTCTTAAAAACAACAACAACAAAAAAAACCCCTAATTATATATAAGGCCCAAGGAGAATCTTAAAAACAGAAGCCATAGTTTATTTATGTTAATTGTTGACGCTACGTAGTAAGAGATATGAATCATCACAGTATACACTTTAGTATATACTACAGAACTCAAGAGAGCCTACATGGTAGACCACACTGTATTCACACTACAGTAGTGATTTATTTATAGTAACTCATATTTGTTTTTAATTCAAATTTGCCTAGCTTTTTGAAAGCTGTTTAATATATTTATGTAAGCTTATTGAACATAAACCCCAATAGACCCCAAATCTGTAATAAACATGCAAATTTATATTCTGTAAAACCTAAAGAATATGTCCTTGGTTTTCACAATGAACATGAATTACTTGCATAATTAAAATAAACAAAAACAAGCAAAAAGCAAAGTTAGCACATTCACAGGAATGACTACCTATATCATACTTAGTCATTCCTGGTTCCGAGAGAATAAACACATTACACAAAGAAAACAACCAACCAACCTACCAGGGAAGAACAGTATCTATGCCTCACAGGCTTGTTGTAAGGATAATATACGATAATGATATAACCCATGACATGACACATAGAAAGTACTCAATAAGCATTAGCTACTGAAGTTGTCAGCATCTATTACTGATTATAGCAACTAAATTTAAAAATTTATTTTTTTGCAGTACACGGGCCTCTCACCGTTATGGCCTCTCTCGTTGCGGAGCACAGGCTCCGGACGCACAGGCTCAGTGGCCATGGCTCACCGGTCCAGCCGCTCCGCGGCACGTGGGATCTTCCCGGACCGGGGCACGAACCCGTATCCCCTGCATTGGCAGGTGGATTCTCAACAACTGTGCCACCAGGGAAGCCCAGCAACTAAATGTTTTAACAGAACTATTACAAATACTTTATGGCAGACGACAGACATATATACTGTGATTCCTAAAAAAAACACTTCAATAAATAAAATACATGATGATCTAAACTGTACAGAGCTGCGGGGGGAGGGCAGTGTAAGTGGGTGTATACACAAGCACTTACACGGTCCTGAAGCAGTTTTACATTATAAAATGCAATAGGTATATAGTACAGGAGTGACACTCCAGTGTTTCTCATGCTGCTTTTTATCTTAGTCACTTTAAAGTAATTATTTTGTACACTGAAATCACCATAATTGATGTAAAGAACAAAACTACTGCTGTCAATAAACATTTAAAAATCTCTATGTATGAAAGCAGGATTAATTACATTAGATTTATCTCTTCACCATGTCAAAACTCACTGTCTAAAGGAAAATGCCACAAGGACAAAGAGAGGAGAAATTAACACGATTTCAAGCAATGAAGCAAATGGGAAGGATTAACTGCCTTGGCAAAGAGGAAGAAAGGCTTGCAGAAAGAAATACCAAAGAGAAGCAAACAGTTTTGCCCTGCTGAACTCCTTACAACAGGCCTAATGACTAAGTGCACCAAGTACTCAAGATGGAGGTAAGGCTAAGAATTTAAAACAGAAGGACTGGCTGACGGGTAATGTAGCAAAGCTAGGATACCAGGTGGTATTCTCTTCCTCCCCACCATGGGTAAAACTGTATTCCAGGGCAGAAGGCTAATTTTCTGAAGCACATGAACTCAAACTGTGAGCTCAGGTTTAACGGGTACAATGGATGCAAAAAACCCACATCAAGTTACCATATTGCAATCTTTCATTATACTGGAGACAAAGATCTCATGAATTTCTAGAAAGAACAAAAGGTCGCATACACAGGAAAAGTCATAATAGCATCACATTACTCAACAACTGCAGAAGATTACTTATTCTAGAATTCTACGCCAAACCTAACTATTAAGTAGATAAAATAAGAAGTTCCCGCTGGTAAGGAGACATGGGGGAAGGGAGCAGGGAAACGTTGGTTTTTATTTCAGCAGCTTTTTAAAAAACTATACGTATAAACTTCTTTATTTTTAAATAAATGTTTAATCATAATTTTAGCAGTAAGTATCCTTTAAAAACAGCACGGGTTTTTAACTGGAGAATGTTGATGTTTCTGGGACCCAATGGACTCCATGAAAAAATGATGTATTTGCGCCAGTGTCTTTGACTCAGAACTCCAAAATAAATCCAGAATCTTGACCACCTCTCACCATTTCCACCCTGGTCTAAGCCACAATATTTTGTCGAAGTTACTGGACTAACCTCCTAATTAGTGTCTCTCTTCTTCTACCCTTACCCCACTCCCTCAATACATAAGAGTGACTGTATTAAAATCTTGTCAGATTAAGTCACTCCTCTGCTCAAAACTTTCCAAAGACTTCCTATGTCATTCAGAATAAAAGCCAAAGTCCTCACAATGGCCTACAAGATCTAACACAATCTGATCTTCCCTGATTCCTCCTGATCTCATCTACTATCTACCTTCTCACTCACTCTGTTCCAACCATACTGGCCTCTGCTCTAATTCTAATTATTAGAGTTTAACACACCAAGCATGTTCCTGCGGTATTGGAGGCTAACAATCATCAGTTCGAAGGGAGATCAAAGGATAAAGAGGCCTTCTGATATTCGACTATCCTCAAGTCTCACTGGTTCTACATTCTAAACTTCCTCTTATACTTCCCCTCACCACCCACACTGCAAGTGTCTTAAAGCAGGGCCTCATTTTATTTCTAGCCTTCTAGCTGGTCCTGAGTCCCTTCTGATCCAGTGATGTGGCCAATGTGTCAAGATCAATTGCAAGGTGTCACCAATATAATTTGCTACTAAAGAAAGTACTAAGTTGGATGCTTTACTGTTAAAAGAAAAAGTTACAATTCAAAGTCTCTCATTCATTTGCTTTAAATGCTTCAATTAGCAAAGAATTCCAAGGAGAGAACAGCCAAGTTTGATAGCAGAAGAGCATATAAATGTGTTATTCTGTAATATCAAAAATCTAGAAAGGGGACTTCTATGGTGGCGCAGTGGTTAAGAATCCGCCTGCCAATGCAGGGGACATGGGTTCGAGCCCTGGCCTGGGAAGATCCCACATGCCGTGGAGCAACTAAGCCGGTGAGCCACAACTACTGAGCCTGCGCTCTAGAGCCCGCGAGCCACAACTACTGAGCCCGCGAGCCACAACTACTGAGC